>NC_042627.1:706351-872959 GCF_901001135.1 Rhinatrema bivittatum
AGAGATTATAGAGAGAGATATAGAGAGAGAGATGAGATATAGAGAGAGAGATTATATAGATATATATTATCCCTGCAGTGACATCAGCCCGCCAGTATTCTCTGTCTCCAGTAGATGGTGGACGTGCTTCTCCCTAGTGGGGATTGCTGGGAAATTAATGTAATGTAAAAGTTGAGCTTAACC
Source organism: Rhinatrema bivittatum (assembly GCF_901001135.1). NCBI lineage: Eukaryota > Metazoa > Chordata > Amphibia > Gymnophiona > Rhinatrematidae > Rhinatrema > Rhinatrema bivittatum. The sequence continues at coordinate 706,535 of NC_042627.1, forward strand.
ATTGTTGTTCTGCTATAATCTTTATCTATTATTGTGGATTTTGAATAATATTGTGTTTTGATTGCTATTATTCACAAAATCTATAAAGGGGAAAACAAAAAGGAATTTTTCAAAGAAGAAGAGTAGAATTATTTGCCCCCTCTCCTGTGGTGATATTTTATGGTCCCTTCCTCAGTTGAGATTTCCTAAAGTGACTTCTGTGGGTCCTCAGATGAGTGCCTTGGTCCGGTAGCTGATTTTTTCAAACTGGTGTGGACTTAAGCTGTAAACAACCCCCCCCCCCCCCCCCCCCCCCCACAAAAACAAAAAAAAAAAACCCCACAGCTGAAAGGCAAGAGGGTGAGAAGGCCGAGCCTGGCGGTGAAGGTCCTTGCCCTCTCCCCATGTAGCCAGAAACTGACCTTGTTCTCAGCCAGGACAGGCTGAGCTCAGGTAAAGGGACATTTTAAGAAAAAAAGAAAGAGAAGTGGTGTTGAGTAGGGATTCCTCCTCCCCCCCGGTTTCCGTACTTGGCGTGCCGATCCGACAGTTCTTCCCGCCTCTGGGGGGAGCTTAGGGAACATGGGTTAGCCTGGTTTGAGCAGCCTTTTTGGTTAGGCCCTGCTCTCAGGCTTGTCTTGTTCGCCGCGTGGTAGGCCATGGCGGCATTTTCATACGTTTTTGAGCAACCAAGACTTCCCTTTCCAGTTCCGTCTGTTCGTGCTTGGGCATCCGGGTGTGCGCCTAATTGTGCTCGCGCACTGTCTGAGCATCCTGGGAGCTCAGTTTGTGCACTTATCAAGGCACAGTGTTGAGTGTCTAAATTTTGGACGCACTATTATCAGACGCCTGTTGGGGCGTATTGAGACTGATGGAGCTCATAGCAAAGAAGCTTAAGCGCCTTGGCCTACGTGTTGCTTGTCATATTCAGGCACCTCAGCCTGGCGTCCCCTCTAACTTGTGTCGGCGATGTTTGGAGGCTCAGGAAGAATTGCCATGGTTTGATTTTACTAAGCCCAGTTCTTCCCCGCCTTGTGCATAAATGGAAAAATAGCTGCCAGAGGTGTTGCTGATTTTGGAACTCCCCTAAGTGGTTCATCAGCGGGGGGGAAGGTCGTTCGGTTGGGTGCAGGTCTAAGGCCCCTTGGTTTTTTGCATGGCTCCCTCTTCCTTGGGTAGAATTTTTTCAGGGACCGCACTCCTTTCTTCAAGCGCAGGCCCCGGCCAGTTTTGACAAGTCAGGATCGCAGGCCTCGTCTGCTGCTGCGGGTAAGCGTCTGAGTAAGCCTAGGTCTCCCCGATAGGGACCCAGATGATGAAGCCAATCCTTCCTCTCTGGAAGATGGGGAAATTCCTCCAGGACTGGAGCCATATAGAACTGTGTGTTGTGTTAAGTTACCGGCTCTGATTGCCCGTACATTGAAGATGCTGGGACGTCCGGGGGCTGAATCCATGTCTGAGCCAAAGAAAGATTCCATTTTGATTCCTTTGCATAAAACTTCTTGTTTCTTCCCTGTAATGGAGGCTATTCGAGAATTGATTGATTTTGCATGGGGCACCCCGGAAGCTAATTTTAAAGGGGGACGAACTGCGAGAGAGCAATTGTGTTTTCCGAAATTTGGATGCGTTTGTGTGTGCTGTTACCAAGCGGATGACTATCTCCTTAGAAGGGGATGCACAGGATAGGAGAACTGAAGCTTTTCTCGCAGGACAGCAGGATGTTAGTCCTCACGTATGGGTGACATCACAGGATGAGCCCAATCACGGAACATTTTTGTCAAAGTTTCTAGAACTTTGGCACCTACTGGGCATGCCCAGGATGGCACTAACCCCGCAACCAGCAGGGGGCCCCCTTCAGCCTTGTTTAAAAGCTACAGGCAGTGCCAAAAAATAAAATATGAAAAAGTAACGAACCCAACACCGCGGGGTGGCGGGCAGGTTTCGTGAGGACTAACATCCTGCTGTCCTGTGAGAACACCTGTTACAGGTAAAGCATTACTGTTCCTTCTTTTTGGCCAAAAGTGGTCTCGAATTTTCACTTGAATCAGTCTATTTCCTTGCTGTATCTGAGCAGGAAAAGAGATGCGAAGGAATATCACCTATTACGGCCCTGGGATGTCAAGAGACATCTCTTGAGGTATTTGGAGGTTTATAAACCTCTCGGGAAGAGAGATCACCTGTTTGTTCTCCACAGGGGGGGGTAAACAGGATGATCCGGCGGCACAAGCTATTTTGGTCCGCTGGATTGAGGAGGTAGTCAGAATTGCATATTTGGATGCTGAGCAACTATTGCCTAGTCAGGTTAGGGCTCTTTCCACTAGGGCTCAGGCAGTGTCATGGGCAGAGATTAGACTATTTCCCATCGAGATTTGCTGAGCTGCGATGTGCTCCTCCTTACACACCTTTTCCAGGCATTATTGCCTGATTGTGCAAGCCCGGGAGGACGCAGCCTCCTTCCCAGTTCGGGAGTAGCTTTGGTACGTCCCACTGGTTCTGGATTCACCTGTCTAAACTAAAGAAAAGGAAATTATCGAGTAAGTAGTAATTTCTCTTTAGCAACGAAATGTATTTAACCATTCTTTTGCAATTAAATTTGCTATGCAATCCTGTCCTTGCTGCTTTTGTGCTTAGCAGTAACTTCTACACACATTGTGCTGTGAAGTAATATGCTGGCAGTGACTGGGGGCCATAAGGAATGAGTGTGAGGCGTGGTGGTAACAGGACGAAGTAGGGAATGCTGCTGGGAAAGGTGGGTGAATTTACCTATTTATATTTCATTTTCTGCAGATCTCTCATTGAGTAGCACTGGTGTCCTTGCCCTTCCCCATCTCTGCAAATCTAGTGTGGAAGCTCCCATTCTGCAGGTGAGCAGTTAATGTCTGTGTGCATACAGCTGCCTGTCCAACTCTCTGCAGACCCAAGAGCTGTGTTGGAACACAGCCTCTTCACGCTATAGCATAAGAATTAGATATAAACTGCCCCCTCTCTCTCCCTAGCGAGCTCTCATTAGGGTGCCATCATACAAGACATCTCCTCTTCCATCGGTTTGCCAGTTTTTTGGCTCAAGAGTAGTACACTGACTTCCCTTTCACTGGGTGAAAAACACTTCCCGGTCTGTAGCCTCCCTGCAGCTCCTAGCCATCTCCGGTCTTCTATGTCTCTATCAGGAAGCCTGTGAGGGAGTCATTGGATCATTACATGATCAAGAGCTATAAGGAACACTTAAAGGACAAGGACATAGTGGAAAGACTAATTGAATAATGAATATGGAGGAGCCATGCTGGAAATCATTATTCCTCTTTGTGCAGCCAGACCAGTCTAAACACATGGGTTATGCTCACTACTAACCAGCAGATGGAGACAAACACAAGTGTTTGCTGACATCACTCCTGGCAGTATTCTTCCTCCAGCAGATGGGAGCTGAGATCTGGTTAGGCTGGGTAAGGAAGCAATAGGTGGGCCTGCACCTACTGGCCAGAGCCCACCCTTAACCAAAACGCCGGGCCCCCGCGACGGACAGCAACGTGGGGGGGGGAGGGAGAGGCGGTGCGCCGGCGCGCGTGCATTAGGTGTCACGCGAGGCCCCCTGAGCTGCGCGAGTTAAATGATGTGGCGCCATAGCCCTGCCCCGGGCTGTGTAGCGCATAGAGGGAGCGACGGCAGCGCAGGAGGATGATGTTACAGGCCTTAAACGGCCGTGAACTGACGGGAGGCGATCCCTTTTGGATCGCGCTTAGGAATCGGGACTGCGGTGAAGAGGAGGCAGCGCGGCGAGCTCGGAGCGGGATCGTGGGTACAGGCAGCGAGATCGCGGCGAGCAGAAGGCGTGATTGCAGCAGGAAATACACGACGAGATTAGCAGCAATTGGACAGCGACCATGCAGCTGGGCTTAAGCTTAAGCTGCATGTTACTGTGACCGCGCCCGGAAGAAAGCCAGCACATAGGCCACTGGACCTTGGCCACACCATGCGGCGAAAAGACCTGGAAGACAAACAAAAAACAATCGCAAGTACAGCTCAGAGGAAAATGAAAAAAAAAAAAAAAAGATTTTACATCCCCTGCATATTCTGCCCTCCACCGGAGGTGGCAGGAGGGAGCCCATACCCCTAGGCAGGCATGGTGTCAGTATGTATGTATATGTATGTATATATATGTATGTATATAGATAGATATGTATGTGTATGTATATAGATAGATATGTATGTGTGTATGTATATAGATAGATATGTATGTGTGTATGTATATAGATAGATATATATAATATACACTAATTAATGGTATTTAACTACTACAATTTTAATACATATAATCAAATTTGAATTTGTTGCCAGAGGATGTGGTTAGTGCAGTTAGTGTAGCTGGGTTTAAGGGAGGATTGGATAAGTTCTTGGAGGAGAAGTCCATTACCTGCTATTAAGTTCACTTAGAGAATAGCCACTGCCATTAGCAATGGTTACATGGAATAGACTTAGTTTCTGGGTACTTGCCAGGTTCTTATGGCCTGGATTGGCCACTGTTGGAAACAGGATGCTGGGCTTGATGGACCCTTGGTCTGACCCAGTATGGCATTTTCTTATGTTCTTAAATTTCTGTATTTTATTATTAGAATTTTGTTAACAATACAATCTCCATACATAATATTTAATCACCAATTGTTATTGTTTTACAATATTTTTAAACACATTTTTTAAAACCTCTGGACACCTATAACATAGATTTCCAAAGGTTTTAAAAATGTGATCATATTATGAACCGTAAGCCAGTAAATAAGATCCCTCCATGGTCCTTGATGCAGACAAGCAGTGGAAACCCGGCCGGTGTCGGGCAGGCGGCTTCGACTTTACAGAAGCACAGGGTTCGGGCAGAACCGATAAGTATTCATTTAAAAGAGCGTGAATGCTAAAGGTCGGGTTGAGCGCCAGGGGGAGGATACTTACTGAAACAAAAGCTACAGACACGGTTCATGGTGGAATATGAAATAAAGGAATGTATAAACCAGAAAACAGAAAAATAAAACCATTTAAAGAGTAAAGTCGGCAGCTATTAGAAGAGGGGATCAGAAAGGTTCCCTTATATACAGCAACCGCAACATTACACGCATCGGGGAGTTTCCTTGATATTTATAATAGAAGGAAACGGAGGTTGGGTTGGTGATTGGTATTTATTTGCAAAGCAGATTTGTCACTTTTTGGCTTCAGTTTCTAGGTTTAGCGTTTTGTGCATGGTTATGTAGTTGGTCAGGGGTATCCATGTTGGGAGCCTCGTTCGCTCTTATTTTTCTTATCTTGGCTTGGGTATTGATTAATACTGAGGGACTGCAGGTGGCCCTCTTGTATATGTGGCAGTGCCCGACGTTTTGTGCATGGTTATCTAGTTGGTCAGGGGTATCCATGTTGGGAACCTCGTTCGCTCTTTAATTTTTCTTATCTTGGCTTGGGTATTGATTAATACTGAGGGACTGCAGGTGGCCCTCTCGTATATGGTGGCAGTGCCCGACGTTTTGTGCATGGTTATCTAGTTGGTCAGGGGTATCCATGTTGGGAGCCTCATTGGCTCTTTATTTTTCTTATCTTGGCTTGGGTATTGATTAATACTGAGGGACTGCAGGTGGCCCTCTCGTATATGTGCAGTGCCCGACATTTTTTGCATGGTTATCTAGTTGGTCAGGGGTATCCATGTTGGGAGCCTCATTGGCTCTTTATTTTTCTTATCTGGCTTGGGTATTGATTAATACTGAGGGACTGCAGGTAGCCCTCTCGTATATGTGGCAGTGCCCTACATTTTGTTCTCTTCCTCCATTTGCTGGTAGGGATGTATAAAACCCGCAGCTTTCGGTGTGACTTTTCCCATCCCATGGCCTGGGGATTGTTGGGAAAGAGTACATTTTCTTACCTGCTATTTAGGTTCTCAGAGTTCCTCCGTATTTGCAAACATGCCTTATCAGTAATACATGGGTAGCATTTCTCTTTCTTTGTACCTGTTTTGTTCTCGTGTGTTAAGATGTTAAGGAATGCCCCTTGCAGTGTGGGGAACTGTGAACTATCAGAGCCTACTTGTTGTTTTAATACTAAATGCATGTAAAAAATGTACACAATATTTAGTTTTTAGTGTTAGATGAAACAAAATTTGAAGATATCCTTAAGCAGTGAAAGGGTGGGGCTGTTGATGTCATTCATTGGGAGAATCTGAAATCAGTGACTTGTGGTTAAGGGTGTCCCTTCTGTTCTTTCTTCTCAGAGTGGCATGCATGTCCGAGAGCAGCCGGGCCTGCTGAAAGAGCTGAATACGCTACACAGCTCGGGTGTTGCAACCAAAGTGCGGATGCTCCTGGAACATGCCTATGTGAAAGCCGAGGAATTGGGCGTGCTGGACATCTCAGCACAGCAGTGAGGTTCTGCCTTCCATGGGGCCTATCGACGGTTTGCACAGCTGTGAGATTATGGGGGTTCATCAGCTTAATGCCAAAGCAAAAGCCACAATCCAGTCACTTGTTCTAATTCCTATAAAGGATAGGTTAGTAATAGAGTTGTAGTAATTGATGTTATCCTCCACTACTTCTTACCATTTCTGTAGTAGTGCTATTAGACATATGTAGTGCTCTACAGCCACACACGAGTCCCTACGCCATGGAATTTACAACATATGAACACGTACATGACTCTAAGGGAAATGTATTATACCCAAATGGCTAAGATCAGCAAGACTAGCAGGAAGAGCCAGAAAAAATGGGATTATTTACAGGTTCTGACATGTAAGAACTTTCTAAATGATATTCGCATTGGAGATTGCAAAGTTCACATCACAGTGGCAGTCGTGTGACAGGGTGAGGTCTCTGCTCTGTATCTTCCAGTGCCTCCTACCTTTGCCCTGTATGTTTTCTCCTCCTTGCTCTTATCTCTCTTGCAATATGTAGTTCTCAGCCAAGCCCACCTCTCAGGATCCGTGTCAGTGAAGACTCTGGCCTGTTTCTTTTCTGCTCAGCAGCAGCGAGGAAGCTGCTTCTCCTATCTGGGGAAAGTCTCTGGCAGCTGCAATCCCTCCCATACTCAGTTTAGCTGCTTCTTCACAACAAATGTTTGAGAACAGAGTAACCGAGCTAGTCAGCATGGAAGGTTTGGTTTTGAGGAGGCTGCTATTGGACAAAATACCTGTCCTCTATTGCAGAGGTTCACAAACCTACCCTAGCAGACAGCCAATCAGGTTTTCAGAATATCCACAGTGAATATGCATGAGATAAAATTTGCATGCTATAAAAGCAGTGCATGACATTTCTCATGCATATTCATTGAGGATATCTTGAAAACCCAGCTGGCTGAGAGTACTCCAGGACAGGTTTGGGAACCACTGCTCTATTGGATCCTCTTCTGTAGGACAAATCACTAAAAAACTATTATTCCCTACTTATCCAGTTCCAGCAATCACCAAATCTGAGGCTATACATACCGTATATTTCACTTTCTTTCTCTCTCTAAATATATTTATCTATGGGTCAGAACTTAGACTAAGCCCTTGAAAGAACCAAGATGATGACACATTCCAGAAAAGAGCAAGGTGACTCTCGGAGGAGGCAGGAGAATATATTTTTCCAGATCAGACCACTGCATCAGTCATTGTACAATCAGGCTACTAAAAATGAATTTCATAACTACCCCAAATATATTTGAAATTAAATGATAAAATACTTTGAAAACAAAGAAGAGACCTAATAGAACATTGCTGTCCATCTATTTCCTGCCATAGTCCAGACTCCTACTGTAGCTGTAAATTCTACTTTCTCTCCCTCCTCTGCAAGCTCATCAAAATACCCCTCTCCCATCTTTCACTTTACAGCATCAAAACAAACATCACCATTGTAATACAACATAGGATAGACAACATCTTTAATTCATTCTGAACTGACCTGAAGAAGGGAGTACAGCCCAGAGCTGTAAACAACTAGATGTACTAAACCCAGGGCGAGTTTCTGATGCCCAGACCTTTATCTCCTGCCCATAACTGTAACTAGATGTACTAATCCCAGGGTGAGTTTCTGATGCCCAGACCTTTATCTCCCGCCAGAAACTGTAAACTAGATGTACTAAACCCAGGGCGAGTTTCTGATGCCCAGACCTTTATCTCCTGCCCAGAGCTGTAACTAGATGTACTAAACCCAGGGCGAGTTTCTGATGCCCAAGACCTTTATCTCCTGCCCAGAGCTGTAACTAGATGTACTAAACCCAGGGCAAGTTTCTGATGCCCAGACCTTTATCTCCTCTTTCCAACCTAGATCTGATACTCTTTCCTGCTCTTCATCTGCTATGACTCAGTCTCCTGCAGCAGCTTAGAGTTCTGCAGCAGAGTTTTAAAATGTGATTGCAAATTTCTGAATTTCTGCAGTATTTGCATAAATGCACAAAGATTTGTATATTAAATGTACATTGTTTCCCTTTATGAAAATAAAATAGTTTCTGACTTTTGTTATGTGTCTATATAATTTATTTTGATATAATTCCTTGGGTGGAAAGGATGATCTTAGTGATTGGTGCAGGAAAAGTTGGAGAGGGATCAGGGAGGAAGGGGAATCTGCTTTGAGATGAGAAGTGGAAAGAAGAGGATCCCCTCATTCTGCTAGGACAAGCAAGATGCTAATCCTCACGGATACTGAGCATGCCCAGCTTGCCACTATCCATGCGTCCAAGCGGGGTCCCTTTTCAGTCTTTCTTTTTCCACTAAGCGTTCGCCTTGTGGTAGTGGAGCTCTGCTCTTCATTCTTCTTTTCAAAGTTTATTCTGGTCAATTTTCAGCTGTTTCTGCGCTGGGTCCCTTTTCACCGGTCTGTTTCCTTCCTGTGGCGCAGTAGATGTAAAATTCTTCCTTGTTGGTGTCAATTCCCGGAGTGTCACTCTTTGGTGACTGCTGGCAGACTGTTTTGTGAGCGACATTGCGGACGGGATAGAAGGTAAGATTTGCCTTTTTGCTACTAAGATCTGCAACAGAGTGGACACGCCAGAAGGAGTGGAGAGAATGACGGGATTTAAGGAAGCTGGAAGAGTGGTCGAAGATATGGCAGCTGAGATTCAATGCCAAGAAATGCAGAGTCATGGTATTATGGGGTGTGGAAATCCGAAATAACTATATTTGATGGGGGAATGAAGGGCTGATGTGCACGGAGCAGGAGAGAGACCTTGGGGTGACAGTGTCTAACGAACTGAAGTCGGTGAAACAATGTGACAAGGCGATAGCTAAAGCCAGAAGAATGCTGGGCTGCATAGAGAGAGAGGAATATCTAGTAAGAGAAAGGAAGTGATGATCCCCTTATACAGGGCCTTGTGAGGTCTCACCTGGAGTAGTGTGTTCACTTCTGGAGACCATATCTCCAAAGGGGACAGAGACAGGATAGAGGCGGTCCAGAGAAGGGTGACCAAAAAGGTGGATGGTCTACATAAAATGACTTATGAGGAGAGGTTGAAGAACCTAAATATGTACACTCTGGAGGAGAGGAGGAGCAGGGGTGATATGATACAGACTTTCAGATACTTGAAAGGTTTTAATGATCCATGATCAATAACAAACCTTTTACGTTGGGGAAAAAAAAATCAGTAGAACTAGGGGCCATGATTGAAAACTCAGAACCAATGTCAGGAAGTATTTCTTCACAGAAAGGGTGGTTGATGCAATTCTTCCCCTCTCCAGTTCTTCTGGTGGGAAGCAGCCCTCATTGGAGAGTCTAATCTGGTCTGAAGGGCCTTCAACCTTGATTCCAACTCATGGATTCTAGCCTGGTACTCCTTCTTTGGGGTTGAGGTGGGTTCATGGTGCCCTCCACCACGCCTTTGTTCCTCGGAACATGAACCACAGCAGGATTTTTGGATGATGCTGGAGGGTCTTAACCTCTGGTACTATTCTCCCTTCCAATTGAGGTGGGGTCCCTCTGTCTTCCTCTTCCCTGATCTCCCTCATTACCATAGCAAAGGGAAGAGGGTCCCTCCTCTTTTATGCGAACCCAGTTTTCATCACAGTCACATCTTGAATATAAGGCTCCCCTGACTATATGTTCAATTCAAGCCCTGACCATGTCTTGTGCTGAGATTGCCCCCTTCCTCACAGCTTTCAGTAGGACACACTCTCTAGATGGGAGCTTTTCTCCAGGCCTCTGCATGGTAGTTTTGAAGTGAATAAAGCAATCCTCTTGGTCTTCTGTACTACCATACATGTCTTCTAAAATGTCCAAGCAATTCTGGGCAGTAGCATCAGGCTTGGAAAGGGTCAGAGACATTACTACATCAACAAAAGGAGCATGCAAACACTCTACCGCCCTCTTCTTTTTCTCAAACTCAGTACATTGCCATTCTTGCAGCATCCAGTGGTCAAATTCCTCTTCTCCTGGTGGGGTGGGCTCAATTCCTGAGAATACTCTCAACCTCTTGTATGGGCTGCAGGAACTTCTCTAACACCTTTCCCATGGTACCAATCAGTATCAAGGGAATAGGCTGGCTGGCCCACTTGGGGCAGAATCCCTGCTATCTCCTACAGAGTTTTGCTTTACTTCTTTATAGGGCCTGTAATTTTCCTTGCCAATTACCAGGAGGCTAGAATAGAACATCCACCTTCCCACTGGGTTTAAAGAGAACAGAAACTTTACTCCCCAGAGAGACTAAGGGAACAGATTCCTCTTCTCCAGTAAAACTGTAAGGGATGATTTGTTAGGATTTAAATCCATAGATAATGTACAGAAAACTTTCACATTCCCCTGTGTATCATCATAATATCTCCCCCTAACTTTGACTTGCCCCAACACCTGGAGATCTTCTAGAGCCTACTCAATGGCAGCTGACTCCATGTCCTCGGGGACACCATTCACCAGTATAGCCCGTGACAAGTTAACACCTTCACCTCAACACCAATACATCATTGGCATCCATTTTTCCCCAGTCTGCCAGTTTGATCACAGTGGTGCCTCCAAAAATGTATGTAACACCCCCTGAGAGCTTACTAATGTGGTGGGAAATCGGAGCGACCTTGGAGGAACTTTTTATTTTGGTCCCCCCCCCACACACCTTATTTCGTTGAGTTACGCCTGCCTGCTGGCTGCCGGTGCGCCAGGCCCCAACACAGGCCACTGTGTCGGGGCACTCAGCCATGCCCCGGCACATACACGCGTCCCGGGGCTTGCGTGCGTCGCCGAGCCTATGCAAAATAGGCTCGGCGTGCAGGGGTAGGTTTTCGGGGGTTACGCTCGTATCTTAAGCGCGTAACCCTTTGAAAATTTACCCCGATATGCATGTTGTGATATTTTTGCCTCAGAGGATTGAACTCTTGAATGTTCTTTTTCATGTAAAATTAGTTATAAATGCATAATTTAATTGGCTGTTTCTGTAAAGGGTGTGGGATTGTGTGTGTGGGGGGGGCGTCATGGGTGCAAGGCTGTAAGGTTTGCCTAAGGTACCTAATAAACTTCCTTATACATGGGTTCTGGGTTGGGGGCTTGTCATTTCTTAAAAATATAGATTGCAGGATAAAGCTGGGCTTTGATATGCCCGGACAAGCACTGAATAAATTGTGGAGGGGGGCACAGTAATGTTTCGCACGGGGCAGCAGTAAAATGAGTACCGGCTCTGGACTTCAGGAAGGAAACGTTTGAAGGATTGGAGAAGTTTATTTCTAAGGCTGGATTTTGGCCCTACCCTGGAGATAACCTCCAATTCTCTTCAAGCACACCTGAACTCATGAATGTACTGAATAAATCCACAAGCGGCTCCTCTCTGCCTTAGCTTTCTGTATGCAGTCCAAGGTTTTTCTTCACAAACTGCAGCTAGAGATCTTTAAGCCCTGCACTAGAATAAGCCCCGTTTTCCATATCCACGCATGCTTTCCTCTGCAGTGACCCGGAGGAGGGGAGAGTCTCAGTCTCAGAAGAACGTAAGAGGTGCCGTGCTGGGTCAGGTCAAGGTCCTGTCTCTGACATTGGCCAGGCCAGGTCACAAGTACCCTCTCAGATCTCTAGTTGATCTATTTCTTGTATTTCCATATATCATGTCTAGAAATTCCCCTCTGACTTTGCTTCAGTAATGGATTCCAACATTGCCTTCTAAAGTCTCTGCTTCTCATTTGAAAAACTAACTTTATTCTGTTCTTTCTCTAGTGCAGGGCAGGTGTTTAGGATCTCCTGTCTGAATACATCTCATGCTGAGCTGGTGAATGAAACCTGGGCCTTTGGGGGTAACAAGAAGAGTCTGAAATATGTTCAGCGCTGCATGCAACATTTTCCGAACCTGTGCGCCATGGATGAGAATGGGTCCCCCATGTCCTGGGCTGTGATGGAGGAGTCAGCTGAGATCCGGATGGGTTATACCTTACCTGGGCATCGTCAGATAGGTCTCTCTAAATACCTGGTCGAATCTTTCCTGGATTCTCTTCTGCAGAAAACCTTTCCTATTTACGTGCATGTAGCTGAAAACAATAAGAATGCCAAGAGCGTACCCTGGGGTTGGGATTCCACAATGCTCCCTGTGGGTGGTACCAGTGGAAATGTAGCCCCTTTCAAAGTGCCTTATAAAATCAGAAAATGAAGACCCTTTTCTCCTTGGCACTCACCAATATTAGCACCAGAACATTATAGAATGGAATAACAGCACCATGTCTCTTCCTTATATATTTGTTCAGTTATATTATGTGTTTGGGACACTGAGACCTTCTTAAATTTCACCTGTGGAGACAAAAGACATCACAGTTCTTTTTGAACATATTTTTTGCTTGCACTTTTGTTATGTGAAATTGTTGCCTTTTCAGAAGTTGCAAAAAAAAAGTTCTATGTTATTTGGGGGTGGGGAGGGGGCATGTAGGATGGGAATTGTATTTTTTCCTCTAATACTTAGTTTTTAAATTTATTCCATTGAATGTAACATTTTAGTAAATTAATACATTTGATTATCATCTTTCTAAAAATAATCAAAGTGATATACAATTAAAAATTATAAAAATACAAAACAAAATGCAATAATGAAATATTATATATGAAAAAATAGAAAAACTGTAAAATAAGAGACATAAAAATATACCATGAATATACATAAATGAAATGAGAGTAGGTAAAACTAAGTAAGAAATGCTAAAAAAAAAAAGCCAAAAAGCTCAAATCAACAATGTACACTAAAGCTAAAATTTAGAAAAATCTAAGGCGCTTGAGGTACTGGAAATAGTGAGAGATGAGCATCAATAAAGATTTTTTTAAAGAGCCATGTTTTAAGGTCCTTCAGAAATTTAGAGAAATTGCTCCAATTATATGCTTTAAAAATCAAGCAGCTGATTTTAAATTGAATGCATCCATGATGGGGAGCCAATATAATTCCTGTAGTAAGGTTCAAACATGGTTGTATATTAGTTTAGCTACCATGTTTTAAACAAGTTCTGTTATAGGTTGATATTACAGTTTGCTAAATGATTTAATACTGGATTATACCAAGTTCTTCAGGTCACACTGATCTAAAATTGGTCTAAAACAAATAAATTATAAAAAAGAAAATGTGTGTTAAATAAGACTAGAAACCTGCAGAGCAAAAGAGAGTGTTGGATCAAAAATAACTCTCAAACTGATAACAGTATTTTTAACTTCGATAGGAGAATCTGCCATGTAAGGCACAGGAAGTGTCGTGTAATAGGTAATGCTTTAGATTTGTCAGGATTTACCTTGAGTTTGTGAGAAAACAGCCTATTTGCTATATTAGTAAGACACTGGTTAAAATGTAAGGTATCATTAGGTGAGTATGTGTCAAAACTAGCTAAAATCTGAATATCTGTGAAAAGTAAGCTTTCCAGCCAAGTGGCTAAAGGAGATAGATAATAGGTTAAAAAAGATAGGGGACAACACAGATCTCTGTGGTAGCCCATGTCATAGAGCAAGACTCAAAGGAACTAAGCTTCCCGTCAACATGAAAGGTCCTGTTTGTAAGAAAAATCAATTTAGTGGAGTGCCATTAATACTATTTCTATTAGTCAATTGATTAATAATTGGTGATCAATCATGTCAAATGTGGCACTCCATTCTAAAAATACCATAAATACTACCTTCCTGCTGTCAAAATTAAGGGTGATATCAGAATGCTGTTTCCGTGCTGATACCTTTTCTGAATTCTGACTGCTTTGGGTGCAAATCAGGGTCTTGTCTCCATGCAATTATCTATATTTTTGGACAGCTTTTTCTATAATGTTAGACAGTGAAGGTAAGTTAGAGGCTGGTCAATAATTAGACTTCAGATTGGATAAAAGACACTTGATTAGTGATTTATACATCCTAAGATAGATATTCAAAAGCTATTTAGATGGATGACTTAAAGTTTTCTGTCTAAATGATGTTTAGGTCTATTTGGCCTATTATCTAGCTTGATTTTATTTAGCAGGATAATTCATTATCTGGCTTAAATCTAGTCATATAAAAAAGAGGTGTTCAGATGATGTAACTGGGAGGAGCTGCTTATCTAGCAAACTTACTACATCATTCATCAAAAACGTTAGTAACGCATGCGTTATCAAAAAGTGGCGTTTATGGAAATTTATAAGTTATCGCCCCGCGCGTAACTTACTGCTTTGCATAGGTATATAACTTAGCACTGCGATAATCCCTATTTTTCACATCCTGCGCTAACAGGAGGGGTGGAGACAGAGACTATCTACAAGGTCCTCGTAGTGGTTAAGTATTTATATCTCTTATAGGACTGCCACCTGATAGGTTGAGGTGAGGTGTTAGTGGTGGTTTAGGGGCCAGTTTCACATGTAGAGTGAGACGACGAACAGCACAGTACACCTTGGTGAAGATTTGACGTCATTTGGAGTGAGGAAAGTCACACAAAGATGAAATTTCAACTATGTTCTTTCACCCTAGCTTGATGGACTCTATAAGAGGCTACTATCAAGCTAGGGTGAGAGAACATAGTACAAAATTTCTTCTTTTTGAGACTTTCCTCACTCCAAATGACGTCAAATCTTCACCAAGGTGTACTGTGCTGTTTGTATGTCTTTTTCTACATGCGAAACTGGCTCCTAAACCACTACTAACCCCTCACCTCGACTTATCAGGTGGCCCTCCTATAGAGATATAAATAGGTATACACATTAAGGCCCTCCCCAGAGGCTCTTTCTCTCTCTCGCTCTATCTGAATACCACTCCACTCCACTCCTTATCCCCTATCCCTCTCATTCCCCAAGCCCATAAATGGCCAAAATGCAATTCCAAAAATGTATCACAAATTGCATTATGGCCATTTTGGACATATCGCACAGCTTAACACCAGGGAAAAAGCTGTAGTTATTTCTGGCGTTAAAACTGTGCAATAGCATGCGTTATGCTATCACACAGCGCGATATGGCCCCTAATTTAACTAAAACCTGCCCAAACTCCTCCCCCGATCCCGCCCCCTCAAATTTGCATTTGCGCCATGCATTACTATATTTTTCGCATGCGTTAACGCCATGAAGCATTTTGATAAATGATCCTGTTAGCCGGATAAGTAGTGATATTCAAACTTAGCCAGCTAACTGTAGACCTGTTATTGAGCAGGTCTGTCTAAAGTTAGTTGGTTATCTTATCCAGCTAACTTTAAATTTATCTGGGTATTTTAAGCTTTATCCGACTAACTTACTTATCTGGCTATGTCTAAGTATTGACCTTGCTCAGTAGGTTTTTTCTCACTGGTTATTCCTCTATCTATGTAGCCCAGCATCTCTCTAGTTCTAGTCTCGCACCCCTATCATGTACAGTTGCTTTGGATTTCTTAACCCCCAACTGTATGACTCTGCACTTTTTGGCATTGAATCTTAACTGCCAAGCATTCAATTACAACTTAAGCTTTCCTAGATCACTTTTACAAAGAAACATGATGGTAGAAAATAGACCATTATGGCTTGTCTATTCTGTCTATCCACATCAACTACTCAGCTTTAGAATTCCTACCATTCCCTCAGAGATCCTCTGTGTTTCACCCATGTCGTCTTGATTTCAGATATTGTCCTTATCTCCACCACCTCTATGGTGAATCCACCACACTCTATAAAAAAAAAATATTTCCTTATATTACATTTGAGTCTACCTCCTTTCCTTTGAAAGAGGCCACCTCCTCTGCATGGAAACCTTGAAGGTATTTATTTATTTAAAAATCATTTATGTATCGCCTAACAGAATACATCTTCCTAAGTGATTTACAACATGGATTTGAACAATTTATACAAAAAAATTTAAAATAAATAAACTTAAAAATAATAAAGTAAAAAACATTCTTTCATCAAACAGGTTTTTAAAGGTTTTCCTAAATATAGCAAATTTCTCTCTTCTCTCACTTTAGATGGTAACTCATTCCAAAGTAAAGGAATCATTCCTGAAAAAGATCTTGCTTTCAGGCGAGAATGTCAAAACACTTTAACCTCTCACACTTTCAGAAAATGACTTGACATAGATCTAAAACATCTATTGGGTTTTTACCAATTTAATAGATTTTTTTTTAACTGTGGTGACCCTACTCATTTTAGCTTTTAAAAACCAGGACCAAATTTTTGGATTTACATCTTGCACTCACTGGGAGCCAATGAAGATCTAATAATAATGGCTTAGCAGGAGTTGTCCTACTATTTCCAGTAACAACACGGGCCACTGTGTTCTGAATTATTTGTAATTTATGAGAGATTTTTACAGGCATACCCAAAAATATGGCATTACAATAATCAAGATCAGACAACACCAAAGCAAAAACAAGTGTTCTCAATACCGCAGTATCCAGGAAAGGTTTAATTTGCCTAAGCAATCTAATCCTGAAGTAACAGGTCCTAACCAAGCCCAAAACATGTCTCTCTATGCTCAAAGAGGAGTCAAGCTGGATCCCAAGAGATCTAACTTCTTCCTTAGGACAAATCTCCTCCCCCATTAACTTCAGAGGAAAATCTCATCTACTTTCACCCAAAACCAGAATCTCGGGTTTCTTAGCAATCAGAACCAACCTACTCTCATTTAACTATTCATTCAAAGCTTCCAAGCAAGATCCCAATTGCTTGTAACTTTCTTCTCAGTTTGAACCCAAGGGAACAATAATGTGAATATCGTATGTATATATGTATGTATGTATGTATGTATGCAAAACCTGCATCCTGAATAATCTCACCAACTCTGATCATAAAAATATTGAACAGAATTGGTGAGATAGATAAGAACATGCCATACTGGGTCAGACCAAGGGTCCATCAAGCCCAGTATCCTGTTTCCAACAGTGGCCAATCCAGGCCATAAGAACCTGGCAAGTACCCAAGATGAACACTGTGGTACTTCACAGCTCCCATTGGTAACAAGAGAAAAATTACCTTAAATTCACCAACTGCTTTCCCCAGATAGAACATCTTGTAACCATTTCAGAACTTCGTCCTCAATTTCCAAGGCCTTACAATGTTTCAGTAGTAATCGATAGTTAACCAAGTCAAAGGCACTAGAGAGATCTAACATTACCAGTATTGTACCCTCACCTCTATCAATCAATGGTAAAGCATCATCCATTAAGGAAACCAGTAACGTTTCTGTACTACAACGCCGCCTGAAACTGGCTTGAGCTAGATCCAAAAGATCAGCTGATTCCAAGAACTCGGAAACTTACTTAGTTACAGATTTTTCTATCACCTTAGCTACAAAAGTAAGATTTGATATAAATCTATAACTACTGCTTAATCTAGGATCTAGACTTTAATTTTTTAGTAAAGGAGAAACAATCACAGTTTTACTTTGGGTAGGCACAGAACCAATTTCTGTAGACATACAAAGACTTTATCTGAACAACCTTTAAGTAACCAGGATGGACAAGCATCTAAAACAGGATTAGTTGACTTAATCTGACTAACCACTTGTTTTAACCTTTAAGAGTGAAAGAAACTCAAAACTATCCATCTTAACATCAAGATTTTCATTATGAAGTAAATCTTCATCACCCTCTCTTTCATATTTCCACCTTTCCTCTAAGGTATGCCTGATTAGAACTTTAAGCATGTCACCATATGCTTTATAGCAAAGACCACTGACCGTTTTAGTAGCCACCTTTTGGACAGACTTCAACCAGTTTATATCATTTTGAAGGTACGGTCTCCAGAACTGTGCACAGTATTCCAAGTGAGGTCTCACCAAGGACTTATATGGGGCAATATCTCCACCTTTTTTCTGTTGATCATTCCTCTCCCTGTGCACCTAATTATCTTTCTGGCTTATGCCATTGCCTTATCCACCTGTTTGGCCACCTTATGATCATCAGATATGATCACCCCCAGATCCCACTTTTCTTTTGTGCTTGGAAGAATTTCACTTCCTATATTATATACTGTACCTCTCCCTTGGGTTTTTGTATTCTAAATGCATAACTCTGCATTTTTTTAGCATTAATTTTTAGCTGCCAGTGGTTCCCAAATTTGTCCTGGAGGACCCCCAGCCAGTCAGGCTTTCAGGATGCCCAGAATGAATATGCATAAGATAAATTTGCATGCACTCCCAATGCATGCAAACTTTCTTGTGCATATTCATTGGGGGTCCCCAGGACAGGTTTGGGAAGCTCTGCTCTAGACTATTCTTTTGAGTTTTGCTAGATCCCTTCTCATTTTTCACACCTTCCTGATTGTCTATCCTGTTGCAAATTCTGGCATCATGGGCAAAAAAACAAACTTATCCTGATAACCATTCTGCCATATTGTTCACAAAATTGTTGAAAAAAACATTCCAAGGACCGAGACCTGTGGCATTTCACTATTAACATCCTTCTCCTTAGAGTGAATTTCAGCTAGAGTGGAATTTAGCTAGATTTTAGCCAACTATTACTTTGGGTGGCTCACGAGAAGTCCCTGTGAGCTGCTGCACTCACCCCAGACTATACTGCTGCCAAAGGTAGGCGTTAATTTCAGCCGGCACCGGGGAAGTGTACAGAAAAGCAGAAAAAACTGCTTTTCTGTACACCCTCTGACTTAATATCATAGCGATATTAAGTCGGAGGCCCCCAAAATAAAAAGAAATAAAAAATTAAAAATCTGCCTGCGGGTTGGAAGACGGACGCTCAATTATGCCGGCGTCTCTTGTCTGAACCCGTGGCTGTCAGCGGGTTTGAGAACCGAAGCCGGTAAAATTGAGTGTCTGCTGTCAAACCCACTGACAGCCGCTGCTTCTGTCAAAAAGGAGGCACTAGGGTTGCACTAGTGTCCCTAGCGCCTCCTTTTACTGAGGGCCCTCATTTGCATTTTTTGTTTTTCTGAATCGCGCGCCCAGGAGAGCGGGTGCTTGCCCGCTCTCCCGCGGGTTTTTCTGTACCGGCCTGTAAGTAAATAGTTACAATTTTATATCTCAAAATATATGAAAAACATTGTAAACCCCAAACTAGTGTGTGGAGCACCTGCTTGTAATTAATTATTCAGGGTTTTCTGTCACTGTGGATCCATTCATCATCTATATTAAGCCTTGAATCGAGCTCACACCCACTCCACCTATGTAACTGAAACAGGGAGTGTCTACACTGACATAGTAACTAATCTGTAGTACAGAGAAATATGTGTCCTGTCAAATTCTCTCTTTTATTCCTTAGCATTAGTAAATATATTTATATAACCTCCCTCATATTAAAAGCATTTCCTGTGCACTATGTTCGGTCCAACTTCATTGAACTCTTCAGCAGTGACCCACATTTGTTGGAAGGCTGAAAGGGAAGAAAGAATGGAGCCCCCCATCCAGGTGGATATTTTTCTCTCGGGGGGAGCAAAGACTTTCAGTGATGTGCATGCAGGAAGCATCTTCTTCATTTCTTTGGCAAGCCGCTCAGACATGCCAGGGAAGAGGCTGGACCCCCCAGATAGGACTATGTTGCAGTAGAACATAGCTCTGAGGTCAATATCACACTTCATGATAGTGTTGGAGCAGAGTTTGTCAATGCCTGGTGCTTCTATGCCGATACAGGAGGGGGCAAATAGAATCTCTGGGCAACGGAACCTCTGGTTTTGCACTTTCACCAGGCTCCCATCCGGAAGTTTGTACTCTTTCTCTACCTCACTAGGCATCTTGGCTATCTCTGTTTCAATGTCTATAGCCACATAGCAAATCTTCTCCTTGATGTCCCTGACAATTTCCTTCTCAGCTGTGCTTACAAAGGAGACCCCGCTTTCGGTCAGGATACGCATGAGGTAGTCCGTGAGATCTGCGCCTGCCAGGTCCAGTCGCAGAACAGCATGGGGTAGGCAGTAGCCCTCAAAGACAGGCACAGTATGGGATACACCGTCACCAGAGTCCATCACACAGCCGGTGATACGTCCAGAGGCATACAAAGCCAATACAGCTTGGATGGCCACATACATAGCAGGCACCTTGAAGTTCTCAAAGAGCAGCTGAGTCATTTTTTCTCTATTAGAAAGAGGGTTCAAGGGCACCTCTGTCACCAGTATTGGCCTCTCCGAAGATCTCATCCTCAGGTCATTTTCGTATACATGCTTCCAGATCAGTTCCATGTCTTCCCAGGATGTCACTATCCCATGCTCCACAGGGTACTTAATGGACAGGATTCCTCTTTTGGCCTGGGCTTCATCTCCAATGTAGAAATCCTTCTGAGTGACTCCTATCATGACACATTTGGTTTTTGGACGGCCTATGATGTTGGAGTATGTGAATCGAGGTTTCATGTCCCCTGAGAGTCCCACCTTTATCAGACCTGAACCATTGTCTAAAACCACAGCAGGCTGAAGTTTTCCTACATTGCGCATTATCAGTGGACATCTTACTTCACAGTTCATGCTGCATCTACTACTCCTACCTTTTTCTTAGCCACATGGACACTGATGAGATCTGTGACACTCCCTCTTTGCTGCTGGCTAGGGTTGGACAGTGATATAGTGACAGTGAAGTCTTGGTTGAGACTCTGAGGTCACAATGTGTCTGCATCATTGAAACCTTCCCATAGACAGGCCTTCCTGGTACTTTCTCCTACACACAGACACAGATCCAGATACACTTTGCTACTGAAACTGAAGGAAACTTGGTATAAATGTTGTTTTTTTATTGCTATTTCTTTGAGAAAAATTCCACAGGAAATGTCTGACTTTTGATTAGTTACTTCATCCCCTTGTTCAGTTATTTAGAAATTCAGCACAGTTATTCCTGGGTACTTTTCCTTCAGGCTAGTGGCCTTGGAACTGTAATTCTGCAGCTTTTTGACATTTGCTTGACTACTACATATTGTTTGAAAAACATATGTGATGAAACATTCCTTAGGTTAGTTTTCTAGCATACACTATAGCAAGCAGTAGAAACTCACTTTAACACTAATTCTCTGGCTTTTGATTGGCTGCTGTACTTTTGCCTGTTTGTTATGTATAAATTGATTTTCCAGCAGTGACCAACTTGATATAAGTAGCCCTGGTTGCTGACTCTGTCTAGGTCACATAATCTTGAGTTTAAAAAAGCAATCCTGTTATGAGTTTAAGCCAAAAAAGGAAGGTACAATTATTGGGGCCATGCAAGAATAATGATGCCATTCCATACTTTACCAACCTGTGGGAGAGAGTGTAAACTGGGAAAGAGGACTCAATTCTGAGTCCCTCCCACACTTTGAGTCACAGCGATGCAAAGAGACTTCTAGGTTTACTGGATAGAATCTGAGGACCTCTCTGCTTTTCCCAGGGATTTACATGAAGAGGGATTCCTATTTAACCACCGTAATCCCACTCTACCATGTTTACTTGTATGATGGGAATACCCAGATGGTCAGTGTGGCCCTCGGAGATTGAGAGGATAAAATGCTATTTCATTCCAGGTAGGTTGGAGAGTTGGGCATTGAATGTCCATTTTGGACATCCATTCTAGCTGTCATTACTGCCTAGGCCCCAGACCATGATGTCTCAGGCTGTGGTCCTGGATGAATTTATCCCCTCCCAGACGAATGGTTTGCTATCCTCTCGAAAGATGGACTCAGGCACTTCCAGGTTAAAGCACCTTAAGCCTTAACCCACATCCTTTCCTATTATGTTACAATACTTCCTGCCTTTATTTTTTCCAGCTATTTTTAGCTTCCAAGTTTCTACACCTTGTTAAATGTAACTTTACCTTATTCTCCTCTATTGTTAATCACTTTATTTATTGCTTCAGTTATCCTTGTTCTATGTAAACCGATCCGATATGGTTATCATTATGAAGGTCGGTATAAAAAGTGTTAAATAAATAAAATAAATATCAGGAGTCAGAGATATCAAAAATCTATCTTCTTCCTATATTAAAAAATGGGAATGATTTGAGAACAGGAGTTCCTAATTTAAATTTGGAAACCGATCTTACAGCATATTTAGAAGCCCCTACTGAAGAGCAGTTAGAACAAAGGGGAACTTTATTGGTATCTTTTGTTCATCCTGTAGAAAGGGATTTAGTTTTAAGGCTATTTTTGAAAAATCGTAGTAAATTGTATTACGGTCAAAAACTCTGGATTTATCCAGATATTGTGAAGGATCCACAGATTCGTAGGAAAATCTTTGTAGGGTTAGCTCAGGAGGCTAGACAGGAGCCCAGGTAAATATTAGGTATCCCTGTAAGTGTTTAATGCAACATAAAGAGAAGAATTACATTTTTTTATGATCCTATACAGATGAAAAACTATGTGGATAAATGTAAAGAAGAAACCAGCTCAACCTGAAAACTATATCAGGAGATAAAGATAAAGGCTGATGTTATCCTCCTATTTTCTTTACTGATTGCTTCAAATTGTTGTTCCATTTTCTTTATCCAGAGATCCTTTTGTTTGTTTCTTTATAACTAAAGAAGTGGATAAATAAGTTTACTGATTTATGCTTAATTGTTAAACTTGTCACTTTGTAAAATTGTTAAAATTGATAAAAAAAAAGAAATTAGCAAACCCGAGAGAGCGCTGGAGGGCCCTGATCCCCACCGGACTTGGCCAGTCCTTAATAGCTGAGACCTTCTTCGGGTCCATATGGAATCCAGTGGTGGATGCTATGTATCCCAGGAATGGAATAGACTCTTGCTCAAAGAGGTAGTGTTCTCTGAGGCGTTGTAGTCCGTACCGCACTTTCTTGCAATGAGTGGAGAAATCCTTGGAATACACCAGCACGTCGTCCAAGTAGACAATTACAGAGGAGTGAAGCATATCCTGAAAGACCTCATTTTGGAAGACCGCCAGAGCATTGCACAGTCCGAAGGGCATTACTAAATATTCATAATGCCCGTCGCGGGTATTGAAACCGGTCTTCCGTTCGTCACCTGGTTTTATTTGTACTAAATTATGCCCCTCGAAGGTCGAGCTTCATAAAAATCTTGGCCCCTTGCAGGCGGTCCAGGAGCTCAGGGATGAGCGGAAGAGGATACCTGTCCCAGTGGGTGATGGTGTTGAGACCACGGTAATCTATACATGGCCACAAAGAAAAATCCGGCTCCTGCCGGAGAGGTCGGGGGTCAAATGACTCCTCTCTTCAGATTGTCCTGAATGTGTCATGGCTTGAGTCTCAGGCAATGACAAGGGGTAAACTCGACCCTGGAGAGGAGTAGAGTCGGGTAGTAAATCAATAGCACAGTCAAAAGGCCAGTGCTCTGGGAGGGTCTCGTCCTTCTCTTTAGAAAATACATCAGCGAAGTCCGTGTAGTGAGCTGGGAGAGCCAAAGAGGTGGTTGCCAGAGGTATCCAGGCTCAAGGTAGTTCTGGTGAGCAGGAGGAGAAGCAGGCCGGACTCCAAGCAGTAATTTGGAGAGTCTCCCAGTCTCTGCATAGGGAGTGCTTTTTCAGCCAGGGTAGCCCCAACACTACAGGGTGGATTGCTTTTTCCAGAATGAAGAAGGAGATCTCCTCATGGAGAATCCCGGTGCGGAGGGACACTGGAGCGGTAATGGCAGAAACCCGGCCAGGAAGAGGGGTGCCGAGAATGGAGGATATTTGCAGTGGTGGAGTTCATGACAGCACTGGAAGCTGTAGTTGTTCCACCACATCCACCAAAATGAAATTCCCTTTGGCTCCCGAGTCGATGAAAGCCAAAGTAGGGAACGATCCTCCCCATGCACTGGGGAGCAGGATTCACATAGCCTAGGGTCAGCTTCCCTGTAACGCCTAGGCTTGGGAGTTTTCTGGATGCTCCTTGCACTGAGCCAGCAAGTGACCCTTGCCACCGCAGTAAAGGCATAGGCCCAGAGAGCAACGTGTCTGCCTTTCTTCAGGAGTAAGAGGACTGCGGCCCAGCTGTATGGGTTCTTCTCCATGCGACAAGTTGTGCTCGGCAGGAGGAGGAGCCAGAGGTCGAGAGACAGAAGGAGCCAGTGGAACTGGTCTACGTCTGGGTTTCAATTCTCGGGCTCGCTGCTGTAGACTGCGGTCAATCTGCCCAGTCAAGTCAATCAACGCCTCTAGATCATCAGGAAGTTCCCAGGCAGCGAGTTCGTCCTTGATCCTTGAAGCCAAACCTTCAAGGAAAATACTTCGCAGGCTGTCCTCCCGCCAGCCCAGTTCTGAGGCCAATGTGTGGAATTCGACTGCATAGTCTTCCAAGGGCCCTGGCGTTGATGGAGGAGCTCAGTGGCAGCTATGGACTGTCAGGCTGGCTTGTTGAAGACCTGCTTGAATGTGTGGTCAAACCGCTGAAGATCCCAGAGCAAGGAATCGCCTCGCATCCACAGAGGAGAGGCCCAAGACAGGGCCCTGTCATCCAATAAGAATAGGATGTAAGTCATCTTGATTTGGTCACATAGAAACTGCGCAGGCTGAAGAGAGAAGCACATAAAGCAGTGGTTAATAAAACCCCGGTACTGCTTAGGATCCCCAGCGTAGTGGGGTGGTGCTGGCAGATGCAGAGAGGTAGAGGGCACCGGTGCCAGAATAGGAGGCGGAGCTGCAGCCTGGGGAGCGGAGTCCACATGGTTAGCCAGTTGTTTAACTGTGGCTGCCAAGAGATCCAAGCAATGTTGCTGCTATTGCAAGTATTGAACCATACCCGGAATGGCCTGGTGGCTGGAGAGGTCCACGGCTTTGGAAAACTGTTGGAAATGTGGACCTCGGAGCGGGGACCAGGAGATCTGACAGGAGCTTCACCTATACCAGCCCACGTTCCCCGCAGGTTGAGCCCTTGGGTGCCAGGGCCAGCAGGACTTAGGTGAAGATCTCCTGGTGGGGGGAAGTCCAGTAGGTGGTCCAAGTCAAGACTGGCGGAGGTCCAGAGGAACGAAGACAGTCCAGAAGTCGAACCGGGTAGCAGCGATGCAACATGATAAATCAGGCCAGAAGTCGGGTCAGGCAAAAGACGAGCGGAAGCCAGAGAACACGGCAGAAGACAGGAGAATCCAGATACCAGGCCAAAGTCAGAACAGAGTAGACAACCGAAGGGAGGAGCAGGAGAAGGAGCGGAACCACAGAAGCAGGAACTCAGGAACGGGTACTGGAACAACCAGGAACAAGCACCTAGCTACTCAGGATGAGCTGACCTGTTGCCAAGGCAAGGAAAGGGTGTCTGGTGTGGCCTTAAATAGGCCCTATCTGATGTCCATTTTGGGGCTGGGCCTAGGTTTCCTGCCGCGGCCCCTTTAAGCGTCAGGCTCAGGCGCATGGGTGCCTAAGGGGGCGGAGTCCCCGAAGAGATCGGTGGCGTCCTGTAATGGAGCGGGGAAGGCAGCAGCTGACCCCGGTGTCTCCCAGTAAGGGAAGGGGGTTCCCAACAGCAGCATGGATTTACCAGAGATAAATCTTGTCAAATGAATCTGATCAATTTCTTTATGTACCAGAGAGTTGGATCAAGGGAGAGCGCTAGATGTAGTACACTTGGATTTCAGTAAGGCCTTCGACACGGTTCTGCACAGGAGACTTTTAAATAAATTGATCATCCTGGGTATGAAATGTAGAGTTGATTAGAAACTGGCTGAGTGAGAGGTGACGAAGGGTAGTGGTAAATGGCGTTTTCTCTGAGGAGGGGCTGTTACTAGCAGCGTGCCTTAGAACTGGTTTCTTTTATCATTTTTGTGAGAAACATAGCAGAAGGATTACTGGGAAAGGTTTGCCAATGATACCAAAATTTACAACAGGGTTAGTCAGTCAGGAAAGTGTTGTAAACATGAGGAGGGGGGGATCTAGTGAAGCAGCTAAGATTTAATTCCAACAAACGCAGAGCAATGCATTTGGGCTGCAAAAACCCAAAGGAGAGGTGCAGTATTGGAGGTGAAATTCTTCTAAGTTCAAAAGAGGATTGAGATCTGGAGTGATTGTATCTGATGGTGGCCAAAACAGGTGGATATCGCAATGGTAAAAGCTAGAAGGTTACACTGGGGGAGGAATGGTCAGCAGATATTGCCCCTGTATGGGTCTGCGGTGAGATCTCATTTAGGATACTTTGTACAATTCTGGATACTGCACCTTCAAAAGGATATAAATCAGTTGGAGTCTGGCCAGAGGCTGGCTACTAAAACATAAGGGACTGGACTCAAATATCTAAACCCTGGAGGAAAGACAAGATAGGCAAGATATGGTAGATGTTTAAATATCTCGAAGGTTTCCATGCACAGGCGGGTGGCCTCTTTCAATGGAAAGGAGGCTGTAGAGCAAGGTGTCATGGGAAGAGAGTAAATAGGGATAATCTTAAGAAATATTTCTTTACAAAGAGGGTAGTAGATGCATGAAAAGACCTCCCTGCGGAGGTGGTGCAGGCAAAAGTGTTTCTCAATTCAAGGATGCATGGGATAAACACAAGGGATGGGAATTGATAAAATTAGATGCATGGGCGGAGCAGATGGTCTTTTTCTGCCATCATGTTTCTGTTTCTTTAGTGTTTAGCCATTATTGTTGTAAGGAAATG
The DNA here is from genome assembly GCF_901001135.1 of Rhinatrema bivittatum. Lineage (NCBI taxonomy): Eukaryota > Metazoa > Chordata > Amphibia > Gymnophiona > Rhinatrematidae > Rhinatrema > Rhinatrema bivittatum. The sequence continues at coordinate 733,308 of NC_042627.1, forward strand.
TTATTTCATTTTTAGTTTTTATTTTAATCAGATTCCTTTGTGTAACTGTTTACTTGATTATTCTAAGGATGGGTACGTGCTGTATTGACTTTGAATTATGAATGTTTTATCTATAAATCGCCGTGACCATTGGAACAGCAGTCAATAAATATTGTATAAATAAATTAACCCAGCACCAAATGATAACATTACCTGGCTTCAGCGGGAAAGCTGAAGTCTTCCTGTCCCGGGAGGAGCCTGGTCCCCTGCACCATCTGCTCGACCACGTTTGAAAGAACCCCCAGGAACCAGGGAGAGGCATTGAACCCAGTGCCAAGGAAGATTACATTTAAATGAATGTTGGGAGCAGCAGCTGGCGGTGTGAGGTCTCATTCATGTCACAGATCATGGGGAGGCGCCAGGGGAGATGAATACTTTTCAAGCAAAATTCTTCCTGCACCAAGGGCAGGTGCAACTGACGACCAGGACTCAGAAGCTGCAACACTTTTCAAATAAGCACATGCATGCTTTCACTCTGAGAAGTGCTGCAAAGCCCACGGGTAAAAGCTACACTGGCTCTGAGCTGCTGGGCAGTTTGTAAGACAGCCTCGACATCCCCTCTCAGAGTGAGTCTGTGCCAGCTCCTCTGCAGCTCTTACTTCTCTGGAGGGGAAGGGATGCCAGGAAAAGTGACATCAGAGATCAGAAGGGGCTGCTCCAAACTTACACAAACAAGCCACTTCCTGAGCAGAGACTTTCTAACACAGGAACAGGCTGAGCTTACCAAAAGCACGAGACTCCCATCCCGAGCCAGCTGTGCAACAGCAACTGGAAGAGAATCCAAGAAATACATTTTCACTTGGAAGAACTTGAGGATTGAGGTACGTACAAAACAGAGGAAATTCCGCATCACCAGGACAGTAGGAAACTGACAATAAGAAAAAGGAAGGGAAGGAACAGGGAAAGGAAAAAAATGGAGGAGGAGGAAGAAGAGAGAAGTGAGAGCACAGGAGAGAGAGAGAGACAGCACATATGCAGCAAACCTACCATACCATAACAGCACTGACTCACAAGAGCCCAACAGAAACAATGCTGCCTAGGAAAGGGCAGCCCTGCAAATAATATAAACCAAACAACCTGGACTGTTAGTCACTCCCTGCATAGAAATCGCACACTAGCAGAATACCCTACTACATGCACACACACAAAATATAGAGAGATTTTCACTAAATACATAATAAGTGACCATAAATTAAAAATAAACATTTGCAGACAAAATCTGAACTGGAAACCCTGAAGAAGCATGCAGTACAGTACTAGAGAAATAAAAACAAAAATGCATTTCCTCCTCTTAAGCAAACCAGAAATACATTAGGGCAAAGAGATACATATTCCCCAAAGCTGATTGGAAAAAAAAAAAAGATTTCCCACTAAAGATGATCAGGAAAACTTCACATACTCCTGGGGAAAAGAGGAAAAGCAGCAGCTATAGCCAAAAAAAAATGTACATCCTGCTACCAGGATTTAAAATGATCAGAGACGATGTATGATAGAGCCTTTCTAATTTATTGAGCAATAAACTTTCAAGGAGCAGAGTCCACGTCATCAGATGCTACAGCTGCCCCTCTGAAGATTTTCAGAGACAATTCAGATCAGCAGAATCTTGGCACTGTCCTTTTATTGTCCTTTCTGTATTTGTAATATTATTATTACATTTATTTTTCTTCTTTTACCACTTTGAAAATTATTCAAAATAATGCGTACAAACTTGCCCACAAAAGTTATACCTGCTCGTTGCTGGAAGTAACTTGAGCATGTTAATTTACCTGCATAATTTTGAAAATCAAACGTATACACATAAATCTCAACCCTGTCCCTCCCCCTGGATAAAAGTATAATCTAAATCAAGTTACACACATACTTTTGCGTACTCAGACCATGGACATTTTTAAAGCAAGTCATTTACGTACATAAACCCGTGTTTTATGGGCCAGATTTTTAAAAGGATTTACATGTATAAAAGGGTTTCTGAAAATTGCCTAGGTGTTTGTGCATGTAAAATTATGCACATAACTTGCACTCTTATTTTTACACCCCAAAAAATAAGGGGGTATATGTTAGGGCAGGGAAATAATTGACATGTGTACTTTTGATGTTCAGAAGTACGCTGCAGAGCAGGTGTAAATGTAAGTCTGAAGTTTGCAAGTACTTTTTAGATATTGACTTTAGTTCTATGCACACATTTATAAAATTACCCACTTTATGCATAAATTACCTTGAAAATTACCCCTTTATGTATTATATTGGCACCACATGTACAGACTGATATGCCAGTAACATTTCCTGAATCTGAGAGACAGACAAAGAGAGACAAAACAGCAAGCAAGAGAGAAAGAAGAGGAAGAAATAAAAAAGGAACAGAGCTTGAGTCCTGGTAATAAAATGTTTGCATGTCAATAGAGATTTATTATTTTTGCTACAAAGTGGAGACTCTAGTCGGCAAGTAAACTGCATATTGCCTTTTTCAAGCACGAGTCATAGGGTGTCTAACATTATTAGGAATCGCTGGTCTGTGGGGAGATGCTGCCGTCTCGCACTGCGCCCCTTGGCTCTACCTTTACAGGGGCCGCGGCCCCGGATGATGACGTCACTGGGATCCAGTACTTAAGGCCGGGCTGAGGCAGTGCTTCCTTGCCTTGGCAACAGGTCTCCATGCTAGTCGTGTGCTTAGTTCCTTGTTCTTGCGTTTCCTTCATGTTCCTGGTTCCTGACTTGTTCCTGCTTCATCTGTGTTCCTGTTTCTGATCCTGGTATCTATTCCTGCTCCGTGTCTACCCTGCTTGTCTGCTACCGATTGACTCCTGGCTTTGACCTCTGCTTCGTCTGACCATGCTACTGATTGACTCCTGGCTTTGACCTCTGCTTCGTCTGACCACGCTACTGATTGACTCCTGGCTTTGACCTCTGCTTCGTCTGACCACGCTACTGATTGACTCCTGGCTTTGACCTCTGCTTCGTCTGACCACGCTACTGATTGACTCCTGGCTTTGACCTCTGCTTCGTCTGACCACGCTACTGATTGACTCCTGGCTTTGACCTCTGCTTCGTCCGACCTCGCTACTTATTGACTCCTGGCTTTGACCTCTGCTTCGTCTGACTACATTCCTGCCCATCTCTTGGTTTGACCTTTGCCTTGCCTGATCATTCTCCAGCCAATTCCTGGTTTGATCTGCGCTTGTCTTGCCAGTCTTCCTTGCCTGTCGCCTGCCCTGACTTCAGCCTGCTCTACGACACTCCTGTTGAACTCACTCTGGACTTGGCCTTTCAGTCTTCAGCCTGTTCTTACTCGGGCGCCTTCTGTCTGCCTCCTGTTCTCATTGGTGCCCGGGTCTCCGGGACTCTGCTTCATCCAGATCAGTCTACTACCGCTGCTGGTCCCTGGCTGACTTCCTCTTCGTCCCTAAGAAGACCTCAGACGGAGGCCCACCCAAGTGCTCAACCTGCGGGGAACGAGGGCTGGTATTGTCGAAGCTCCAGCCGGCCTCCGTCAATCAGCCGGCTCCGCCTGCCAACGGTGGGGACTCGTAGGGCTTGCCCTGTGGGTAGCGCCAACCCCACCTCGGCGCAAGGGTCCACCTCCTGCGCAAAAGGCTGCCAAGGCCATGGACTCCATGGAAAGGTCCACCCTCCAGGCCATCCCTGGACTGGTTTCCAAGGTGAAAGAGCATGAACCCGGAAAGAGGTTCAGGTAGTTATCCAATGCTTGCTAGAATAGGGCAACCAGATGAACTCAGCAGGGATTTGTGCATGTTTGGAAAAATATAGAAAGTGGGAATAACGGGACGTTTTTCTATTAGAAAATCTGCTTCCTTTGGTGTTAAAAACTGATTGACTAGATGACACTAAAAAAGATGGAACTAAAGTCCTAATTTCATTTTGCAAATGTGAAGTGGGATGCAAAGGGAGTTCTTGATAGAAACTAGGGTCCATACGTTTTTTTATTCAACTAATAAAAGGCACTGCGATGGGAACCACAATCGCATGCCTATCTATATGTTTCGGCTAGCAATCTTTCATACATTCAGTTGTTCCTCTGTGCAGGTATGTGCTCTGGTTGTGTGGGTTCCGGTGGGTTTTTTTGACTAGCTGAATTTGCTATTGAGATACATTTTTTATTTTCTATTAGTTTCTTGTCCCTCCCGATGCGGCATCATAGTGAAACATGGACTTGTTGAGGGACTCATGACTTTGTGAATGTGTGTATTATACATGGACTGCTTCACTTTTAATAAAAAGATCATCACAATTCTCAATGTGTGGATTAAAATATACTTGGCTAACTGTCAAATAGATGCCATAGAAGAATGCGTTGATGAAAAGGATAATTGAGCAAACACATTGCCTCAACAGTTCCCACATAAAGATTAGCAACATTGGGGGCCATAGTGGCCCCCATGGCTGTCCCTTTGATCTGCTTAAAAAACTGTCCATTGACTGTAAAATGCTCTTTAATGCTAATTCATCTAATTTACAAATAAAGGAAGAAGGAACCTGTATCGTTTTGCTTTCCAAAAATTGCTTCTTCAGTGTCCCTTATTGTGCCCTCTTGGGGGATGATATATAAAAATGACTAAAATCGGATTATCAAAAGAACTTGAATGCTATTCAAGAACTGTAATTATATCAGAGGAGTCCTGAATATAGTATGTGCCATGACATCTGACTGTTCCCCAGTGCTCTCTAAAATCCTATCTAGGTGATGCTACCTTTGCACCCGGAAAACAAGTTACTAAGTGATCCTCACGCTGATCAGCCACCCAGCTATTTCCATTTCTAATGAAAAAATCACCAACTACCATGGCAGTCCTGACCCTTTCCTTCTGGGCACACACCTCGGAGAGATGTTCTTATTGTGAGATGAACATCTCCAGCATAGGTCTAGAGCTCTTAGAAGCATTATTTGATACTTATCAAGTTTCTCTACCCATCAGTCATCCGCCTGAATTGATTCCTTCTTTTTCCATCTTTCTTTAGATCCGGATGTCTTCAACAGCAGGAGACCATAGTGGCATTGTGGTTATCACTCAGGTCCTTCCACAGCCTAAACTGCTGGCACATGAACAGGCAGATGAAAGAGCCAAGACTGCTACCGCTATCCCTCGGCCCCTGGAGAAGTTTTTCAGAGGGGAGCCTAAGGCACTAGGGGTAAGGAAATACTTTTATAGCTATAAGCAAAAACGAATGAAAGTTAAAAGGATGTATCTGAGGAGGTGGCAGCTGTTCTCACTCTGCTGGGAATAGAGTGCGGAGATCATTCTAATAACAGGAGAAAGGTACTGTAGCTTTTGATTACTATTAAACAACCATTGACTATAACTGTGCTTTTAAAGCTTAGCCAGAAGAGGCAATGCTTCCTCAGTTTTATTTTTCATTTATTTTATTTCCAAGTTCTGATCGGAGCAGGGTATACCTGTGATGCCCTTGGAGCAGCCTGGGATTAGGGTAGGCTGGCGAACAGACCAGGCTGGACTCTGACTGCTTTTCATGGTTTATTTTCAGATTTATATCACAGAACAGAAGAAAAATGGCTGCTTAGCTCAGCAGACTGACAAGCAAAAGAAAAGCTTGCAAAACAGTCACATCCCTTAATTACAGCTTCCTTTTTCTTCCTGGGGCCTCCTTCTCTCTCTCTGGGCCTCACCTCTTATCCCCTAGCTCAGGGAAGCGCCCCACCCAAGGATCCCCTTCCTGTCTGTCTTAAGGTGGACCAGGCCAGATAGCTGGAGCCGGTCCCTTAAGGCAGTCTGAGGCTTTCTGTCATGTACTCTATCACAATAACATTAAAATATAATAAAATCACATTTAAAAATACAACACAATTTACAGTTGCTTGTAAATAAGAAAGTTGCTTGTTACTGATGTGAATGTCACCCAGTCTCTCATGAGTCAGGATACTCACCTTGTTTTAAACAATTCTGAATAACCTGCACCTCTTCCCTCTCCTCTGAGTCTTCTGTCTAGCAACCAGTTTAGTTATTCATATTAACTCCATCCATTCTTCCTATTGAATGGTATTAGTTTGTATTTAAGATAAACACATAATAGGTTGGCCACACTTCTATCACCCATTTACCATTCACAAGTTATTCTACATCATTCTGTGTTATTGCACAAGTGATTGGAAGGTACATTGCTCTCAGAAGTGTTTGTCATCAGATCCAGATTGACACTGCATGTAATGTTAAGGCCCGTTTCCTTCCTGAAAAATTGTATTTTGAGTAAGCAACTAATTGTGCATTTGTGATTTGGGGAGGGCAATTATCAGCCCTCTCGCTAAGCTTGCAGGCTCATGGGAGCATATGGAACCTCTCAGAAGCTAATTTTCAAAAGCTGTTTATCCATGTAAACAGCTACTTAAATGGGTAAAAGCGCTATTTGAAAATTGCCCAGCCTGTATCTGAGTAAAACTATACATGTACAGTGTAAGTACTTTTATCTTCACTGAGCAGAGGAGTTCTTGGAGGGAGGGTTTATTTATTTAAACAAGTGTAGAATCTGCAGCCTCCAACAACTTGTCCGGCATGGATTACATTATAAACATCCATAATATTACAAGCACATAAAACATTATAAACATCCATAATATTACAAGCACATAAAACCAAGTTTGCTTACCGTAAACGATGTTTCCGTAGATAGATAGCAGTCTGTTTTTGACGTCTGATTGACAGATCCCATAACAGCATGGCTAATTCAGCCCTGCTATCGATGGGAAAAACAAAACACGATAATACATCATTAGAAATATAAAATCCTCATCTATATCCACTCTTTCTACTGGTATCTTGAACATAATAAAAAGCCTTCAGTTCTATTCTAAAAATGACACGAAGCAGGTGGCACCTTTTAGACTAACCAATTTATTGAGGCATGAGCTTTTGAGGACAGAGTCTGACGTGGATTAGTCTATAAGGTGCTACACCAGAATAACACAAATATCCCTCTAAATATATGAATTACATGCAAGGCCCTGGGTTCAGTCATGACACATCTGATGAAGTAGACTCTGTCCTCAAAGGTTCTTGCCTCAATAAATTGGTTAAGTCTAAAAGGTGCCACCTGCTTCGTGTCATTTAAATAAATAAACAAACAAATAATAAATTATACTAAATTTGAAAATACAATCTGTTTTAAAAACAGAAAAATGATAAGAGCTGGAGTTTCTGACAGCACTTAGAGAATAGCCACTGCCATTAGCAATGGTTACATGGAATAGACTTAGTTTTTGGGTACTTGCCAGGTTCTTATGGCCTGGATTGGCCACTGTTGGAAACAGGATGCTGGGCTTGATGGACCCTTGGTCTGACCCAGTATGGCAGGTTCTTATGTTCTTATTCTATCAATTATATCCTAGCTACAGGGGAGCACTAGGAAGATTCTAATGCCCCATTTGATGACAGAGATAAGGATAATATTTTTTTGTTCTCCTTCTTGACAGGTAACTCAGATCCTGACCGGGATTATACAGATCCTCTTTGGGATCATTCTGACTGCAGGAGTAAATGAAAGAGGTTTTATCCTTCCAGCAATTATATTCACTGGGGTTCCTTTCTGGTGTGGGATTATGGTGAGTACATATGACTTTCTTTAGCAAATTAAAAGAATTAGAAAGCACTTACCTGAAGGAGATTAGGAAGATTTAGGGGAAAAGTCAGGCTGTTATTCCTTGGCTTGGTAGATCTAACTAATATTTTTTGGGAGTGCGGTGGTCGCTGAGGTTGTTATCCCATGGAATCTGAGCAGGAAAAGTTATGATATTGTTTGGGGTGTCGGGGTAAGATTTTATTCACTGGTGAAGGGGTAAGGAGTCAGGCTGTTTACATAGTAACATAGTTAATGATGGCAGATAAAGACCAAAATGGTTCATTTCCAAGTCCATCCAGCTCAGAATGATTCAAAAACGCCAACTGCGTCAGAAAATCGCTGTTCACGAGGAATATCAATAGTGAAGATATTTTCTGTGTCATGAGGAATATTGGCTTCGGAAGAAGTGAGACAAACTTGATGGCAGATTTGAAGTATATGGACAGCCTGGGAAAAAGTTGAATTACAGACGTTTTGTGTGGTTATTGTCCCCCCTGAGGAAGTAGACGGATGTGAAACAGGGGCCACTTGTTGGGGGTCAGACCACAGTGATAATATGCAAAGAACATTGTGAAGGACGGTTGCCCAGAAGGGAAAAGGCCAATACAAGGAAGTCAGCTGGATGAAGATAAATTGAGGATATACAACAGTGCAAGGCTCCATGTTTCGGCCAAAGCTCATTGATGATTATTTCTTGTGTAAGTTCTTACCACTGTTACTAACAGCCTCTCTGCTCTTGCTCACATATTGATCCTGTCTGGAATGAACAAACTCTTTATTGTACAAAAAGTTAAATCCATAGTGTTTTGTGTTTTTTTCGGGAGTTGGAATCAGAGGCCGATGGATGGACCAAGCACAGAAAATTTGTTTTGTATACTTTGGGCCTCATTTTCAAAGCACTTTACCGCGTGCGATAAATTCGCAAATCGCGTTAACAGCTGTTAACGCGATTCGCGAATGCAAATTAGTCATTTGGTATTCAGGGGGCGGAGTTGGGGCGGAGCATATGTAAAGCGGGAACCTGTGTATCGTGTGCGGCGAAACAGCCGCAGTGTTAGCGCGGCTGCTATCGCGGTTTTTAACTACAACTCCAACTTCGCGTTATGGACTGCGCTACGGGCCAGAAAAGGATTATCGCCATCCACGATAGTTCCAGAGAGAGAGAGAGAGAGAGAGAGACTTACTATAGTGCCTATGCCCTACATAGGTATTTGAATCCCTATGGGAGGCTACCTACTAACTCGGGGTGGGGATTAGGTATGAGCGTCGGGGGTTGGGGGCCACTTTCGCATTCCACATGAGACCTACGGACAGAACAGTGGTCTCTAGTGCAGATTTGCTGGCCGTCAGAGTGAGGACGCTCACTCCAAGAAGTGGTTTGGGCAACGTTCTCTCTACCTAGCTTGATGGACACTCTACCTGGGCAACAACATGCTAGGTGGAGAGAATGTTGGCCAAATCTCCTCTTGGAGTGAGCGTCCTCACTCCGGCCAGCAAGTCTGCACTAGAGACCACTGTTCTGTCCGTAGGTCTCATGTGGAATGCGAAAGTGGCCCCCGACGCTCATACCTAATCCCCACCCCGAGTTAGTAGGTAGCCTCCCATAGGGATTCAAATACCTATGTAGGGCATAGGCACTATAGTAAGTCTCTCTCTCTCTCTCTCTCTCTCTCTCTCTCTCTCTCTCTCTCTCTCTCTCTCTCTCTCTCTCTCTCTTTCCTCCCCCCCCCCCCCCCCCCCCCCCCCCCCCCCCCCCCCCCGAAATGGGCTGTCTGGGACTATCGTGGCCTGCGATGATTGAAGTCCAAAAACTGGCAATTATCGTGCACCGCGATAAAAGACTGAAAGAATCATCGTGCACTGGGAAAACATCGCGTGCGGCGCTAATGTTTTCGCAAATGGCGAAAACATCGCCGCACGCGATGTTTCCCCACTGCACGAAAGAAGCTTCATTTGCATTGGGAACGCCCCCTAATGCGTTACCAATGCGATATTGGAAAATAAGGCCCTTTGTTAGTTTTCTTATTGAAGTAATAAAAAATCATAGTTTCCTTACCCATATCTGTCGTGTGCGTCAACGTACCTGGAATCCCTATGTCCTTAACATCCTTCCATGCACCTGGCGTGGGCAGTGCTGGCGTGCGTCCTCTCCCAGTGCTGGTGTATATCCCTTCACCCTCTCACAAACTGCCAGCATTTGTGTGCATCTCCTCACCCTATCACAAGCTGCCAGTGCTGGTGAATATCCCTTCACCCTCTCACAAACTGCCAGGGTGAGGACATGCACACAAATGCTGGCAGTTTGTGAGAGGGTGAAGGGATATTCACCAGCACTGGCAGCTTGTGATAGGGTGAGGAGATGCACACAAATGCTATCACAAGCTGCCAGTGCTGGTGAATATCCCTTCACCCTCTCACAAACTGCCAGCATTTGTGTGCATCTCCTCACCCTATCACAAGCTGCCAGTGCTGGCGTGAGTCTCCTCATCCTCTCTCAAGCCTCCAGCATTGGTATCCCTCCCCTCAGCCTATCTCACGCCACCCTTGCTTGAGAACCTGTTGTGTCAGTTTGGATGCACAGGAAGCCACGAGGGAACACCACTAATGCCTTTATATAGATGTCCCAGATTTGTGCATCCTTTTAACAGGGCCCCTGTCAGGCACTTAATGCATGCCCAGGTCCCGCACGTCAGCTATCCTCTTGCGATGCGCATAATGGCTGCCCAAGTCCAGGGCTTTTCATTGACGTCCAGGACTTGTGCATCTGTTTGCATGGCCCCTTGCGATGCAAATAATGACTGCCCAAGCCTTTGCATGTGCACTAGAGGTCCTTAGATAATGAGGCCCAGGCCCCACATATCCAGTCGAGGCCCTAGTGATGCACATAAAGGACGCACAAATCTGGGATAACTTTTTAGGGCCATGCCGCATATAATGAGCACACATTATTTGAACGTCCAAGTAGCCAAGAGCTAGGCTTTCCTTTTGTGTGCATGATCAAGCACGCCCGTTCAGCACGTCCGTCCGTTCAGCACGCCCGTTCAGCACGTCCGTCCGTTCAGCACGTCCGTCCGTTCAGCACGCCCGTTCAGCACGCCCGCCCGTTCAGCACGCCCGTTCAGCACGCCCTTGCCCAGACCTCAATTTTGTGTGGAACCTAAGAGAATGGGAAAATGCTGCGGGGATGAATGACAAACTTTTCAGATGGCTAAGTCTGACTCCTGGTACAACTTATAATATCTGATGAGAGGTGTCTGTTTTTCCCGGCCGGAAGGCACTGAAACCAGGACCTGGCAGATGCAACCTGGAGGAAGCGTAGGACCTCCTTTAATGCTCAGGCTTCCTTTCCATGTGACGTAAGTTCAAGGTATCATTAAAATAGTGTATAGAAGCAGGAATCTTAGCATTAAAAATTGTGTGCACTTTTCCAGCGCAGTAAAGGAAGGGCAAAAGAACAAAGTCAGCATGGCTTTACCCAAGGCAAGTCTTGCCTCACAAACCTGCTTCACTTTTTTGAGGAGTTAATAAACATGTGGATAAAGGTGAACCGGTAGATGTAGTATACTTGGATTTTCAGAAGGCGTTTGACAAAGTCCCTCATGAGAGGCTTCTAGGAAAAGTAAAAAGTCATGGGATAGGTGGCGATGTCCTTTCGTGGATTGCAAACTGGCTAAAAGATAGGAAACAGAGAGTAGGATTAAATGGGCAATTTTCTCAGTGGAAGGGAGTGGGCAGTGTAGTGCCTCAGGGATCTGTATTGGGACCTGTTCTTTTCAATATATTTATAAATGACCTGGAAAGAAATACAAGTGAGGTAATCAAATTTGCAGATTATACAAAACTGTTCAGAGTAGTTAAATCACAAGCAGATTGTGAAAAATTGCAGGAAGACCTTGTGAGGCTGGAAAATTGGGCATCAAAATGGCAGATGAAATTTAATGTGCATAAGTGCAAGGTGATGCATATAGGGAAAAATAACCCATGCTATAGTTACACAATGTTAGGTTCCATATTAGGTGCTACAACCCAAGAAAGAGATCTAGGTGTCATAGTGGATAACACATTGAAATCGTCGGCTCAGTGTGCTGCAGCAGTCAAAAAAGCAAACAGAATGTTGGGAATTATTAGAAAGGGAATGGTGAATAAAACGGAAAATGTCATAATGCCTCTGTATCGCTCCATGGTGAGACCGCACCTTGAATACTGTGTACAATTCTGGTCGCCACATCTCAAAAAAGATATAATTGCGATGGAGAAGGTACAGAGAAGGGCTCCCAAAGTGATATCCCTAGTAGAAAATTGAAATCCAGAACCTCCAGGGTAGCATTTTCTGAATCACTTCCTGTTTTATGCTCAGAACCCAAGAGACAGGCAGCACTCTGGAGTCTCAATGTGTTTATGAGATGATAATGTAGGGAAGAGGAATTCAGTTTTGTAAGGAACTGGACAACCTTTTGGGGAAGAGGGAGCCTTTTCTGAAAAGATGGGCTCTGCCTTCACCAAGGTGGAACCAGGCTCCTGGCATAACTTTTAAAAAGGACACCGCATTTTTAAAACTAGAATATGGGGGAAATCTGACAGTCATTCAGCAGCACATGGTTCAGAGGGATGGTTTAAAGGGGACTAAGAGCATCCCAATAGAAAGGTTCTAATAAAAGCAAAAGTAGTCCATGTGCCTATAAGTAAAGAAGAGGCTAAGTTAAGATTCCAAATGATCCCTCTCTACTAAAAAGCAGATTGCTAATATAAAGAAAAAACACTGAAATGTCTGTATGCTAATGCCAGAAGTCTAAGAAGTAAGATGGGAGAGTTAGAGTGTATAGCACTGAATGATGAGAGAGACATAACTGGCATCTCAGAGACCTACAAGGAGGATAACCAATGGGACAGTGCTATACCAGGGTACAAATTATATCGCAATGATAAGATGGGAGAGTTAGAGTGTATAGCACTGAATGATGAGAGAGACATAACTGGCATCTCAGAGACCTACAAGGAGGATAACCAATGGGACAGTGCTATATCAGGGTACAAATTATATCGCAATGATAAGATGGATCAACTTGATGTGGTGGTGTGGAGGGGAGAGGCATTTTATGATAGGCTTGGCACAGTGTCCAACAGGGCAAAGATCCTGCAGGAGACTAAATGCACAGTTGAATCTTTATGAATGGAAATCCCATGTGGGACTGCCAATGTAACACCAATTTTTAAAAAGGGATTAAGGGGTGATCCAGGAAACTACAGACCAGTGAGTCTGACATCCATGACAGGCAAAATGGTAGAAACGATCATGAACAAAATTGCTCAATATACAGTATAGATAAGCATAGTTTAATAGAGATGTGAATCGGAACCGATTCCGGTTCTGATTCACATGGTGAAAGTTTTCATGCAGTCCAATTGGTTTGTTTTTTTTATCGGCTGCGCCCGAGCCGATAAACAAAAGACCCACCCTGACCCTTTAAAACAGATCCCTTAGCTTCCCCCACCCTCCCAACCCCCACCCCCCAAACTTTTTAAAAGTACCTGGTGGTCCAGTGGAGGTCCTGGGAGCGATCTCCCGCTCTCGGGCCATCGGCTGCCACTAATAAAAATGGCGCCAATAGCCCTTTGCCCTTACCCTGTGACAGGGTATCCGTGCCATTGGCCGGCCCCTGTCACATGGTAGGAGCACTGGATGGCCCACGCCATTTTTAAAGATGGTGCTGGCCGTCCATTACTCCTACCATGTGACAGGGGCCGGCCAATGGCATGGATACCCTGTCACGTGGTAAGGGCAAAGGCCATCGGCGCCATTTTTATTAGTGGCAGCTGATGGGCCGAGAGCGGAAGGTCACTGCCGCGACCCCCAAGGGACCACTAGGTACTTTTAAAGTTTTGGGGGGGTCGTGAGGGTGGGAGAAGCTAAGAGATCTGTTTTAAAGGGTCGGGGTGGGTTTAGGGGTTGTTTTTGTGTGCTGTTTTTCCCGCCCTCCCCAAAACGATAAGAGAACCCCACAAACAATTTCGTGGGGTTTTCCTATCGGTTTCGTGGAGCCCCTGATTTGACGACTTTGAAAATATAGTACAATATTTTCAATCGTCAGAAAAACGATTCACATCCCTATAGTTTAATTGGACAAAGCCAACACGGATTTAGCCAAGGGAAATCTTGCATCACCATAAGAACATAAAAATATAGGAATTGTCATACTGGGTCAGACCAAGGGTCCATCAAGCCCAGCATCCTGCTTCCAACAGTGGCCAATCCAAGTCACTAGTACCTCGCAAGTAGCCAAACATTAAATAAATCTGTTATTGCTTATTAATTAATAGTAGTTTATGGATTTTACCTCTAGGAACTTATCCAAACCTTTTATAAACCCAGTTAAACTAACTGCTGTAATCACATCTTCTGGCAATGAATTCCAGAGCTTAACTATCTACTGAGTGAAAAAGAATTTTCTTCGATTTGTTTTAAATGAGCTACTTGCTAACTTCATGGAGTGCCCACTGGTCCTTCTATTATATGAGAGAGTAAATAACCGATTTACATTAACTTGTTCATGTCCTTTCATTATTTTGTAGATAAATGCTGTCTTGCTGCTCTCAAAATAAATAATCTTATTGACATGTATTGAATAGTACAGTACTTTATTGTGGGTATTTATCTATATGTGTGTGCTGGTTACTCTGCCTTGGTAGTGTGGTGTTACTGAATTGACATGATTTGTATTAGAAGGGTATTAATGTATTACTATGATACTTACACCAAATTCCTTGGCCGTTTCTATACCCTGGGAATGTAAAATGATAATATCTTTTCTATTTCTTGAACAGTTTTCAATCGTGAGATTCTTACCTTGCCTCTCTCCTCTTTCTCTTGACAGTACATTGTGTCTGGATCTCTGTCTGTCGCAGCTTCCCGCAACCCTGCCATACGTCTGGTAAAGATTTCTTCATGTCATAGGGTGGGAGGGCTAAACCAGTGTCCAGGGGCCTCCTAATAGCTGGAAATACCAAAGAATAGTTTTGGGTTTTTTGTCTCTTTGCCCTCAGACTTCTTTTATTGTTTCTGAAATCCAAACCAGAGTACATAAAATTAAAACAGTGGCTGGGAGTCCACTTCTGTGAAAGTGGTCAAGCAGATGGTGCAGGAGACCAGGCTCAAACGTTTTTCTTTACTGGACAGGGAACTACTCACCTAACAAAAGTCCTTAAGTAAATGGCTTAGGAAAATTATTGAAAAGAGCAGCTGCAAAGGTTTGCATAAGGCATAGACTTTGAATAAAATACCATTTTGGAAGCCCAGACCAGATGTATTCCAAGCATTAGAAAAGGCAGAAGGATGGTTAAATGACTACCAGCACGGTTAAAAGGTGAGGTGAGAGAGGCTATAATAGCTAAAAGAACATTTTTCAAGAAATGGAAAAGGGATCCAAATAAAGGAAACAGCATAAGCACTGGCAAGTTGGATACAAAAAAATTGATAAGAAAGACAAAGAATTTGAAAAAATGCTTGCAGAGGAAGCAAAAACTCTCACAATAAAACCTTTTTCAGGTACATTCAAAGTAAAACTCCTGTGAGGGACTCAGTTGGACCATTAGATAATCAAGGGGTAAAAGGGGCACTTAGGGATGACAAAGCTATAGCAGAGAAACTAAATGAATTCTTTGCTTCAGTCTTCACTGAGAAAGAAATAAAAGGAATACCCATGGCCAGAAATTATATTCAAAGGTAATGATTCAGAAGAACTGAAACAAATCTGTGAAACCTGGAAGTTGTACTAAGGCAAATTGACAATATAAGAGTAGCAAATTATCTGGACCAGATGGTAATACAGCCCAGAGTGCTGAAAGAAATGAAAAATGAAATTGTGCACCTGATATTGGTAATTTGTAAACTATCATCTATGGTACCTGAAGACTGTAGGGTTGCTAATGCAATGCCAATTTTTCTAAAAAGGATCCAGGGTAATCCAGGAAACTACAGGTCAGTGAGTCTGAAGTCTGTGCCAGGTAAAATGTCAGAAACTATCCTAAAGAATAAAATTACTGAACATATAGATAGGAATAGTTTAATGGGACAAAGCCAACATAGATTTAGCCAAGGGAAATCTTGCCTCACCAATCTGTGTAAATCAGCATGTGGTTAAAAGTTATCCAGCTGATGTAGTGCTAATCAATGGTGTACTATTTCTTTTTACTTTTAGGAGAACTTTGTTAATCTAATTCTTCCTCTTTCAATTGTCCTGTATTGTAATCCCTGTTCATTGTAACTTCCTTTCTTCTGGTTATTGGTTTCCCCTGGTTATACTGTAAACCGGTACGATAAGACTTTGTCTTGAGCATCGGTATATTAAAAGAATTTAAATAAAAATAGCGTTTCTGGATTTCTAGAAAGCATTTCACAAATTCCCTCATGAGAGACCTTAGGAAATTAAAAAGTCATAGAATAGGGGGAAATGTCTTTATTGTGGATTGGGAAAATAGAGATTGAGGCTAAATGGTAAATTTTCTCAATGGAGAAAGGTGATTAATGGATGTCTCAGGGATTTGTTCTAGGACCACTGCTTTTTAACATATTTATAAATGACCTGGAAATGAGAACACAAAATTATTCAAAGTTGTTAAATTTTAAAAAGATTGTGAAAAATGGCAAGAGGACCTTGTAAAACTGGGAGACTGGGCATGCAACTGGAAAATTAAATTTAATTTGCACAAGTTCAAAGTGATACATTTAGGGAAGAGTAACCCAAATTATAACAGCAGCATGCAAGGTTCCACATTAGGAGTCACTATTCAGGAAAAGGACCTAAATTTCATACCTAATAATTCATTGAAATATTCTGCTCAGTGTGCAGCAGCAGCCAAAAAGAGTGCTAGGAATTATTAGGACAGACATGGAGAATAAAACAGAGAATATAATGCCTATGTATTGCTCCATGGTGTCATCACACCTTGAATATTGTGTGCAGTTCTGGTCACCACATCTCAAAAAAGATATAGCAGAATTAGAAGGTACAGAGAAGTGCAACCAAAATGATAAAGGGGATGGAATGATTCCCCTATAAGGAAAGGCTGAAGAAGTTAGGACTTTTTAGCTTGGAGAAAAAACGGCTGATGGGAGATATGATAGAGGTCTATAAAATGAGTGCATTGGAATTAGTAAACATGAATCAGTTGTTTACTCTTTCAAAAAGAAATACAAAGACTAGGGGACACAGAATTAATTTACTAAGTTGTACATTTAAAACTAATAAGAGAAAATATTTTTTTTACTCAATGCATAATTAAGCTCTGGAATTCATTGCCAGAGGATGTGGTGAAAGCTGTTAGTATAGCTATGTTTTAAAAGGTTTTAGACAAGTACTTGGAGGAAAGGTCCATAAACCATTATTAAAGAAGAGTTGCAGAAATTCACTTCCTATCCTTGGGATAAACAGCTTGGAATCTATCTACCCCCAGGTACTTGAATCCTAGATTGGCCACTTTTGGAAACAGGATACTGGGCTTGATGGATCTTTGTTCTGATCCAATATGGCAAACCTTATATTCTTATTTATGCCAATAACAGTTCACAGGTGCTTCCACCTCCGGTGAACTTAAACCTGGAACAAATTACTCTGCCAATACTGTGAATTGGAGGTTCAAATAATATTACATTTATTCAGCACAAAAATGGGGTGTCTGTAAAAATTCCAACATCCCAAAGACTTCCACAGTAAATAGAGAGTAGCAACACCAAAATTATTTGAGTACCATTAATGGAGTACCACATATAGTGGTATTGGGACTTATAGTGGTCAATATATTTATAAATGATATGGAAAAGGGAACTATTAGATTTGCAGAAAAAATAAAATTATTCAAAAGCATTAAGAGGAACTGGAGAAGGAATCAGCGAGCCTAGGAGTCTGGGAATCTGAATGGCAGATGAAATTTAATATGGAAAAGTGCAAAGTGTGATGCCTATAGGGGGAAACTAATCCCAACTATACACATTCGGGACAATTTTACAAGGCCCGTGTGTATAAAAATCAGGGATTACGCGTGTGACCGGGCCCTGCACACGCTATGCGCATTTTACAAAGGGCCTGGCCACACACGTAACCCCTGTTGCATGCAGAAATGCAGGGGCGGGGCAGGGGACATGGTCTGGGTGGGGATGGGCCGGAACAGCGCCATGAAATGCTGTCCTGGGGCAGTGCATGCCGGCAGCTGCGTAGAAGATACTTCTGCTCCAGAGGAGCAGTAAGCATTAAAATAAAAAATTAGGGGCCAGGTAGGGTTAGATTAGGGTCGGGGAAGAGAGAGGAAGGATAGGGTTAGGGAACTGGGAAAGGCCTTCCTGCGCCGTTGCATGTATTTTCTAAAAATCCCCTCCCCTGTTGCGCATGTGACAGACACCACCTGCACATGCACGTGCTGATTATAAAACCGGGCGCGCATGTATGCATGGGATATTGTATTTTATAAAATGTGTGCGATGATGAGCTCTTGTTATAAAATTGGTGCATCCATGTGCGAGTGCCGGGAACTGCGTGCACCTTTTAAAATCCACCCTATATACACAACGCTGGGTTCTTCTTTGGGAATAACCACCCAGGAAAAGATCCTTGTGTAAAGTTTATTGAAAAATCTAAATAAATAGATAAATAAAGTCCTTTGCGATATTGTCTAGAGATTTACTGCAGCTCAGTATAGATAGGCTTACCTGTCTCAACCTTCAAGACTTTAGACTGATCAGATTGCTGCTGCCCAGATTTTAATTGGAGCTGGAATGCATTAACATATCTCTCCTATTCTGCTATCCCTACATTGGCTGCTTGTTCAATATTGTATTAAATTTAGGATTCTAGTCTTGATCCATGAGACCTTAAATAGTGAAACTCTGGAGGTTTTAAGATTTACATATCTCAGGCCTTAACAAATCTTTGAAATATTCCTTCAGTCAGATTGGCAGACGGTAGAGGAGCTCGTCAGCCGCTGACTCTTCCTTGTGGAATAAGCTCCCAGGGAACTTAGGAGCTGAGGCATTCTTAACAGTCTTTAAAAAAACAGCTGAAAACCCTATTGTGCTCTCAGGCTTTTGGCTGATGTCATTCTGATCAGTGTTTTGAGGTCTATTTAATATTGGCGGTTCCTGTAACATCAGCTAACCTTTTATTATAATTATTATAATTATTATTTATTTTTTATATACCGACATTCAATCGAGATATCACATCGGTTTCCAGGTAACTGAGAGAATAGGGCGATAGCTGCCCTATTTTACATTATAACATGATAACAATTGTAACAGAAATACATGGAACAATAAAATTATAGCATATAACATATATAGAGTATGACTTGTTGATAAAATAATTCAGGTATCAGGGTTGATTGGAGGGAGGTAAGAGAGGGGTGGGAGTGTCAGGGGGAGAGATGCCTGCGTAGGGGGGAGTGATGTGATGCGTTCGGGCAGGTTAAGGGTCAGGTGGGAAGGCTTTTAAGAACAGCCATGTTTTGAGATGTTTTTGAAAGACTTGCAATGAGGGTTCATTTCTGAGACGGGTGGGGAGGGAGTTCCATAGGGTAGGGCCCGCTATTGTTATGGCTCGTTTGTGGGTTGCGTTGAGGTGTGCAGATTTGAGATTGGGGACGGAGAGAAGGCCAGTGTAGGTGGACCTGAGGGTTCTTTGTGTGGGGTATGGATGTATTGCGTCGTTTAGCCAGTTCATTTTGTTGTTGTTTATTTTTTTGTGTATGAGGGTGAGGGTTTTATATTGGATTCTTTGTGTGATGGGCAGCGAGTGGGTGTGATGTGGGAGGATTTTCTGTTAGTGATGATTCTGGCGGCAGCGTTTTGTAGAACTTTTGTCAGGTGCTGATCTGTTTTCCATCTTTTGCAGTGGCTTTCGTATGCTGCCATTTATTCTGCCATAATTATATATTTTCTGATTCAGCTCGAAGTCTCCAAGAGTGCTTTCTTGCTAGCAGAAGTGCATTAATTTGCACTTACCTCCAGCATCTGCTGCCTGCTTCTGAATGAGCCCATCCAGCACCTGCAGAGGCACAGAAAAAGATGAATTTGTCTCTTTTCTTTTTCCCAGATCCGGGCCAGCCTTGGTATGAACATTGTCAGTGCTGTGGCGTCAGGGATTGCCATCATCATATACCCCTGCACAACAGTCCTGGAGTATAGGTCATATTACCAGTGCAGCTTATTCAGCGACTCAGAAGCCTGCAACAAGATGTACAACGTCCATGTACGTAGTCAACCTCCTCATCCTCACATTGAATAATAAAAATAAAATAAAATGAAAATAAAAGGACAGATACAAATGTGCACGGGGGAGCAGAGAGAAGCTAGTCCTTACACTGAACATAGATATTTCTCCAGTCGTCTTCTGAGTTTCTCCAGTCCCAGCATCCCAGCAACAATCAATAGTCAGAGAGGTTTATAGCACATGTCTTCCAGTGCCCAGATGAGGTGATCCAGACAGCAGGTACCACTGTTACACAATAGCTCAGATTCTCTGGTCAGGGAATGGGGAAACTGCCTTTGGATGGCCTGATACGTTTTTCATGGAGCAGGGAATTAAAAAGCAATGTCTGTGCTTTATTAATTCTTATGCACACCGGGGACCAATGTCAGAGATTTACCCTGCCAAGTAGACTTAACTGGCTAGAAGTTACCAGACTGAACAGCTAAATTGCGGGCATACTCTGGGATGGGCTTAGGCAGGTGAGAAATTTAGGAACAATAGGCCTAAATCTGGTCAGCTATAGCCCATACATCTCCCTGGCCACCCAATCTCTCTTCCATCACCTCCCTTTGAATTCCAGATATGCAAAATTGTCCACAGTCCCAATCTGGCTCCCATTCTCCCTCTCCCAAATCCTATTGTTTTAAAATGTCTTTGCAACCAATCTAACCTCCCATTCGTGCCCCTCCCAGGTCCTGATGTTTTAAAATGAACTCTCAGTCCTCATCCTACAAAACTGTTCCTGAACCCCTTAAGAACATAAGAAATTGCCATACTGGGTCAGACCAAGGGTCCATCAAGCCCAGCATCCTGTTTCCAACAGAGGCCAAACCAGGCCACAAGAACCTAGCAAGTACCCAAACACTAAGAAGATCCCATCCTACTGATGCAATTAATAGCAGTGGCTATTCCATAAGTAAACTTGATTAATAGCCATTAATGGACTTCTCCTCCAAGAACTTATCCAAACCTTTATTCAACCCAGCTACACTAACTGCACTTACCACATCCTTTGGCAACAAATTCCAGAGCTTTATTGTGCGTTGAGTGAAAAAGAATTTTCTCCGATTAGTCTTAAATGTGCTACTTGCTAACTTCATGGAATGCCCCCTAGTCCTTCTATTATTCGAAAGTGTAAATAACCGAGTCACATCTACTCATTCAAGACCTCTCATGATCTTAAAGACCTCTATCATATCCCCCCTCAGCCGTCTCTTCTCCAAGCTGAACAGCCCTAACCTCTTCAGCCTTTCCTCATAGGGGAGCTGTTCAGAAGAACATAAGAAAATGCCATACTGGGTCAGACCAACTGTAAATATAAATAGGAGTGTATATGGCACACAAAAATGTACTACTGTAGTTTATAACCTGTGTACAAATGATATGTGCAGGTAATAAAATCCAAGTACATATGAATGCATACATGCTCACGTATGTAAAAACCATGACCTACACAGATCTGGACTTATCCGGAAAAGTAATAACACTTATCCAAATAAATTCTGATTTATGCGGCTAAGTAGCGGCACTTAGCCAAGATGTCTAAAAAGTGCTACTTGTCCATCTATTTTGTGGAGGATTGATAAAACTTTGTAGTCTATTCTGTATTTTATTGTGAGCCAGTGTAAGGAGATGAGAGTTGGTGTAATATGTTCCTGATTCACAGTTCCTGTAAGAATTCTGGTGGCTGTGTTCTGCAGTATTTGGAGTGGACGGATGGTAGTAAAAGGGAGGCCAAAGTGTAGAGCATTGCAGTAGTCTAGGTTTGCAAATAATAGAAGTTGCAGGACTATTCTAAAATCATTTTGTGTGAGGAAAGGTTTAAGACGTCTGAGTGTCAGTAATTTGTGATAACCTTCTTTGATTTTATTTGTTATGTGGGTTTTGAAGGATAATTCTTTGTCAATTGTAATTCCAAGGTTTTTAGCATGGTCAACAGGAGAGATTATTGTTTCTGGGTTTTCTGTTTCGAGTGGTTGTATGAGTGAGTCATTGATTTTTTTTTTGTCAAGGATGATTAATTCAGTTTTCTCGATGTTTATTATGAGTTTTAGGTTGGAAAGACATTGTTTGATTTTTGAGAGATAGAAAGTTATTTTCTCGTAAGTTTCTTCAAACGTATTCTGATTTGGAACCAGTATTTGAATGTCATCAGCGTAAAGGAAATGGGTCAGTCATCGCGATCCAATCTGTGACAGATTGGTAGGAGATAGATGTTAAAAAGTGTAGCTGACAGGGCAGATCCTTGTGGGACTCCTGTATTTAGGTTCACTTTATTTGATAGGTTGTTGTTGAATATTACTTGGAAAATTCTTTGAGATAAATAGAAGGTGAACCATAGGTTGTTGAATATTACTTGGAAACATCTTTGAGATAAATAGAAGGTGAACCATTTTAGTATAGTGCCTGTTATCCCTATTTCAGACAATCTGTCGAGTAGAATGGAATGGATGACTGTGTCGAAGGCAGCTGACAAATCTAGGAGTAATAAAATGTAACTTAGTCCTTTGTCGAACCCTTGAAGAACTGTGTCATTAAGTGATAAGAGTAATGCTTCCATGCTTAAATTTTTTCTGAAACCAAATTGTGTGTGGTGAAGTATGTTGTTCGTTTTTAAGTATTCTGAGAGGTGGGAGTGGACGATCTTTTCTATGATTTTTGCAATAAAAGGTAGGTTTGATATGGGTCTATAATTTTGGATGTTTTCCGGGTCTAGGTTGTTCTTTTTTATTAATGGTTTGATGATTGCTGATTTTAAGCATTCAGGATGTATCCCTTCAGTGAGGGAGAGGTTGACTATGTCCGTTATTAATTTATTATTGAGTTGTCAAGCAGTTTAATTGTTTGTATGGGGATACTGTCAATGGGGTGACTTGCTGGATTCATTTTTCGATTATTTTTTGGATTTCAAGTGATGAGGCAAAGTCGAATTCATGCCTGGTTGTTGATATTTCCAGAGATGGTTTGGAGTTTGGGTGTGTGTGGTGGTGTTGATGTTAGAGTTGTTTATTAATTTTCTGATTTTTTTCAGTGAAGTATTCTGCAAAGTCGTTGCTTTTGGTTGTGTTGGGAGGTGGTGTTCTTTCATTAGGTGATTTGATGAGGTTTTTTACGATGGCGAAAAGCATTCTGGGGTTCTGTTGGTATTTGATTATTTTGGTCGAGTAGAAGTCTTTCTTTGTATTATGGATAAGTTTTTTTTGTAATTTGTTAAATGGGATCGGTATGCATTGAATGATGGGGAGGTTTTGTTCTTGCGCCAGAATCTTTCTTTTTTCCTGAGTTCTCATTTAGCTGATCTTATGGTGGTGTTGTACCATTGATTGTTTTGTTTCGGATTCTTTATTGTTTTTATGATGATTGGGTTTGTTTTATCCGCTATGCCTTTGGTAATGTTTATCCATGATGTTGTTGCTGTTTCTGTGTTTGTGAAGTCAATGTTCTTGAGTTCTTCTTGAAGATTTTGTTGCAATGTTTCGCTGGGTATACTGTTTTGAGTAAGGGTGGCATGAATGAGGTAGTGGTCTGACCATGGGATTTCGGTGATTTTTATGTGGTGTGAGTTCCAGATGTCTGTGTTGATAAAAATTAGGTCAAGGGTGTGTCCTGCTTTGTGTGTTGATCCGTTGACTATTTGTTCTACTCCCATTGTTGTGCAAGCATCTGTGATTGTTTTGCATGTGGATGATAGGGGACATGTGTCCATGTGTAAGTTGAAATCGCCAAGGTTAATGATTGGTTTATTGAGGGTTAGGATGGCAATCAAGAATTCTATAAATGGGGAGCAATTTCATTCTAAGGTTGCAGGAGGACAGTATACTAGACAGATTTGTAACTTTGAAGAGTCAAAGGGCAATTTCGAATGGGGAGCATATCTTAGCTGTGGTAAGTTTCATTTGTAAGCATTCTTTATGATCAGCATTAGAAAGAGGAAATCACACTGGAATAGGTTGAGTCAAAGAGTGCTTCACCTCGATTGATCATGCTTCTTCCTTGTACCTTTCCATCCCAGCTCCGCTCTATCTAGCTTCAAGAAAAAAAAAATCCTTCAATTTTTCTTGCCTCATAGATTTTACTGTATCTGCAATTGAAAAATGTTTTTAGAGGGCTCCTCCATATGTTTCATTTGAAATGAACTGAACCAAAAATGGACTTATTATTTGTATTATTCTCTTCTATTTTAAATTAATGCACCTATTTAATCTTTGATAAGAAAATCTGTTCTGGAGGGAAGGAGCCAGAAACCTCTCTGGAATAAGGTTAATGATTTCAGTTTTTTTTCAGTTCCTGTATTATGTTTTTCTGTGGATGTATGATCTGTCTATTCCCTTTCTCTTGCTGATATATGTTCTCAGGTCTGGTGTAACTTTCTCTCTGGTTACTTTAACAGACGACTGAATATATCGGTAGCATGTACATGCTCTTGGTCTTCACGATCCTGGAGTTCTGTGTCTCCATCTCCACATCTGCCTTCGCCTGCAAAGCTGTCTGTCGTACTGCATATAGTGAAGTGGTAATGGTCATCACTTTTATTTTCTCTATTTCTCTGCATATGACTTTCTGCCACCATTTTTCTTTTGTTTTGGGAAGACTCAAGATGTTTGAGTTAGGATAATTCAGATAAGAACATAAGAACATGCCATACTGGGTCAGACCAAGGGTCCATCAAGCCCAGCATCCTGTTTCCAACAGTGGCCAATCCAGGCCATAAGAACCTGGCAAGTACCCAAAAACTAAGTCTATTCCATGTTACCGTTGCTAGTAATAGCGGTGGTTATTATCTAAGTCAACTTAATAGCAGGTAATGGACTTATCCAATCCTTTTTTACAGCTATACTAACTGCACTAACCACATCCTCTGGCAACAAATTCCAGAGTTTAATTGTGCATTGAGTGAAAACGAACTTTCTCCGATTAGTTTTAACTGTGCTACATGGTAACTTCATGGAGTGCCCTCTAGTCCTCCTATTATCCGAAAGAGTAAATAACCGATTCACATTTACCTGTTCTAGACCTCTCATGATTTTAAACACCTCTATCACATCCCCCCCTCAACCGTCTTGTCTTCAAGCTGAACAGTCCTAACCTCTTTAGTCTTTCTGCATAGGGGAGCTGTTCCATCCTCTTTATCATTTTGGTAGCCCTTCTCTGTACCTTCTCCATCGCAATTATATCTTTTTTGAGATGCGGCGAACATAATTGTACACAGTATTCAAGGTGCGGTCTCACCATGGAGTGATACAGAGGCATTATAACATTTTACGTTTTATTTACCATTCCCTTTCAAATAATTTCTAACATTGTTTGCTTTTTTGACTGCTGCAGCACACTGAACTGACGATTTCAATGTATTATCCACTACGACCCCTAGATCTTTCTTGGGTGGTAGCTCCTAATATGGAACCTAACATTGTGTAACTATAGCAAGGGTTATTTTTCCCTGTATGCATCATCTTGCACTTATCCACATTAAATTTCATCTGTCATTTGGATGCCCAATTTTCCAGTCTCACAAGGTCTTCCTGCAATTTATCACAATCTGTTTGTGATTTAACTACTCTGAATAATTTTGTAGCATCTGCAAATTTGATTACCTCACTCGTCGTATTTCTTTCCAGATCATTTATAAATATATTGAAAAGTAAGGGTCCCAATACAGATCCCTGAGGCACTCCACTGTCCACTCCCTTCCGCTGAGAAAATTGTCCAATTAATCCTACTCTCTGTTTCCTGTCTTTTAGCCAGTTTGCAATCCACGAAAGGACATCACCACCTATCCCATGACTTTTTACTTTTCCTAGAAGCCTCTCATGAGGAACTTTGTCAAATGCTTTCTGAAAATCCAAATACACTACATCTACTGATTCACTTTTATCTACAAGTTTATTAACTCCTTAAAAAAAAGTGAAGCAGATTTGTGAGGCAAGACTTGCCTTGGGTAAAGCCATGCTGACTTTGTTCCATTAAACCATGTCTTTCTATATGTTCTGTGATTTTGCACTTTAAAAACAGTTTCCACTATTGTTCCTGGCATTGATGTCAGGCTAACTCGTCTGTAGTTTCCCAGATTGCCTATGGAGCCCTTTTTAAATATTGGGGTTAGCCACCCTCCAGTCTTCAGGTACAATGGATGATTTTGGTAACAAATTGTTATGTTTTTGTATGGATGTGAACCCTGGGCCGAGATGAGGGATGTCTCACCGTCGGTAGGCTTGGTCTCAGGAGCACAGGAGACAGCTACAGAGAGAGGCTTTACGGTAAGGGAAAGAATGTTAGGACCCCCAGAGCGGGAATGAAGTGTAACAGTTCTGAGCAGTGAGGTATACCCAGGAGATACCACTGATGATGTAGATCTAGTAGTGGCCCGCAGTGCGGGGTATGTCAGGAAGTTCCCTCAGACAATAGGAATACCTCAGGTTACAGATCCGGTAGTGGCCGCAGTGCGGGGTATGTCAGGAAGTTCCCTCAGACAGTAGGAATACCTCAGGTTACAGATCCGGTAGTGGCCGCAGTGCGGGGTATGTCAGGAAGTTCCCTCAGACAGTAGGAATACCTCAGGTTACAGATCCGGTAGTGGCCGCAGTGCGGGATATGTCAGGAAGTTCCCTCAGACAGTAGGAATACCTCAGGTTACAGATCCGGTAGTGGCCCGCAGTGCGGGGTATGTCAGGAAGTTCCCTCAGACAGTAGGAATACCTCAGGTTACAGATCCGGTAGTGGCCGCAGTGCGGGGTATGTCAGGAAGTTCCCTCGGACAGTAGGAATACCTCAGGTTACAGATCCGGTAGTGGCCGCAGTGCGGGGTATGTCAGGAAGTTCCCTCAGACAGTAGGAATACCTCAGGTTACAGATCCGGTAGTGGCCCGCAGTGCGGGGTATGTCAGGAAGTTCCCTCAGACAGTAGGAATACCTCAGGTTACAGATCCGGTAGTGGCCGCAGTGCGGGGTATGTCAGGAAGTTCCCTCAGACAGTAGGAATACCTCAGGTTACAGATCCGGTAGTGGCCGCAGTGCGGGGTATGTCAGGAAGTTCCCTCAGACAGTAGGAATACCTCAGGGTTACAGATCCGGTAGTGGCCGCAGTGCGGGGTATGTCAGGAAGTTCCCTCAGACAGTAGGAATACCTCAGGTTACAGATCCGGTAGTGGCCGCAGTGCGGGGTATGTCAGGAAGTTCCCTCGGACAGTAGAATACCTCAGGTTACAGATCCGGTAGTGGCCCGCAGTGCGGGGTATGTCAGGAAGTTCCCTCAGACAGTAGGAATACCTCAGGTTACAGATCCGGTAGTGGCCGCAGTGCGGGGGTTATGTCAGGAAGTTCCCTCAGACAGTAGGAATACCTCAGGTTACAGATCCGGTAGTGGCCCGCAGTGCGGGGTATGTCAGGAAGTTCCCTCGGACAGTAGGAATACCTCAGGTTACAGATCCGGTAGTGGCCCGCAGTGCGGGGTATGTCAGGAAGTTCCCTCGGACAGTAGGAATACCTCAGGTTACAGATCCGGTAGTGGCCGCAGTGCGGGGTATGTCAGGAAGTTCCCTCAGACAGTAGGAATACCTCAGGTTACAGATCCGGTAGTGGCCCGCAGTGCGGGGTATGCCGAGGAGTCTGCACTGATGTTGATGACTGAGGTGTAGGCAGTCCGAGGAATGCGGTAGATGAAGCAGTGGAATCACTCAGCTCAGGATGTCCAGGAGCGGCTAAGCTGAAGAGGAGCGGTAATGGCCCTTGGCACGGGGTACACCGCAGAAGGACCAGCAAGTGGCAAGGTTGTAGTCAAAGTACTACTCACAGATGGCAGTCCCAGAGTAGCTCCGAAGCAATGGGTCGGCAGAGTCACAAGCAGGAAGGCCCTCCGAGGAACGCAGAAGAGACCCCGAGGAGCGGATACTCCGAGCGCCGAGACCCAAAGAGCAACAGGAACAGGAAGTCCAGGTTTGGAGTGGAATTAGGCAAATAGGAAACTCCTTGCTAACTCATCTGAAGAGAGCGGGGGGAGGAAATATATAGTTCCTCAGTACTGACGACATTAATTGAGTCCGGCCGAAGGCTCCTGCCCTGGGCCCTTTAAATAACTTGCAGACGACACGCGCCTAGGAGACTCAGGGGTGGAGCCGACCCTGCCGCGGAGCGAGGTCTTCTGTCCGCTAGGTAGGCCGCGAGCAGAAGCGACGCGCTGCAGGCGTTTTCCCCGGCCGCAGTGAAACTGGAGGCAGGCTCGAGAAATAGGTGAGCATGGTCGGCTGTGGCATTCGTGGCCGACTGACGTAACAGTACCCTCTCCTCAAGGCCCTCCCCAGGAGGGTTGCAGTGGTCTGTGTTCCAGTCGTCCTCCCCGTCTTGTGAATTCAAGATGCGCAGAGGCACAGCCATCTTGAACGTATACTTAGGGAAAACCGAGGATTCCATGGACATAGAGGAATACCCTCCTGCGTTCTTCTGTGGTAAGAAAGCAGGATGCTTTCCCTCTGCCCTTCGGGGTAACTACTAACCTGGGTACCCACTCCTCGGGGGCCCTCTGCTTTATTTCAGGTGCCTTTCAGGAAACAGGTACTCGCTCCTCGAGGGCCTGCTCTCCCTGCCTTGGTGCCTGGACTTCCTACGTATCTGGAGGAATTGCATATCTACAGCTAACACCGTGTGAGTACGCCAACTGCTTAGTCTGTGTCATCCACAGTATCTCCTCGCTGGGTAACCTGCTGCAGAATCTCATGATGTCACTCCAGGAGAGAAGGGCTCCCTCTGCCGAGGTCCCTGAGACTGCAACTCACTACTGCCACCCTGTGGCCATCTACAAGCTGTATAAATACAGAATTAATTCTGGTGTTTGTGTCTGAGTCTAGCCCAATGCTATGGCTCCTCACAGGGCTCCTCCCCGTGGGCGTGGTCACATCCACACCACCCAAGGATCCATAAAACACATGAAATAACAGCTGTGGACCACTACCGTATCATCTCTTCTGAGGACCCTTCACTGGTGTGCTCTGCTCCACGGACCACTACTCTATCATCTCTACTGTGGAGCCTCATCCACTCCGCTCCATGGACCATTGCTGTATCTTCACTACAGAGGTATTCCCCTTGGGTATACCCCATCGCACAGACTCTGTGTCTTTCTCCTGCACTCCCTGCTTCACGGGCAGTGCCTCTCTATCTCTCTAATAAAGACTCTATTCCACAGCTGTGTCTGATGTCCGCTGAGACCTCACCTCCCGACGGTGAGGCTCACAGGGCTCCTCCCTGTGGGTGGTACCATCTCTCACCTCGGCCCAGGGCCCACATACCTACAAATCCTAACAGATGCCTTCCCCTTTTTTGGGCAACTCATTTCCTCAGGGCTGAGTTAAAGATCTTGCCTCAGCATTTATAGCCGGAGCTGTCCATTCCTCTGGTGAAAAAGTTGTTTCTAACTTTGGGAGAGTGTCAGGTCCAACTTCCTCCCAAACATTCTCCAGTGATTTCTCCGTTGCACATGGGCATCCATCGGGCCCAGAACTTGAGTCATTGAAGAAATGGACAAGGCCTCTTGTTCTCTGGCCCACAGTTTCCTAGCTGAATGAGGCATATCCAGGAAAAAACAAGGACCCGATAGGAGCAGCCTCAAATGCATCCGGCTACTATTTTTTTACTGGTAAATGATAAACAACAATAACTGGTGATCAGACCATGGTACTAAGATGCTTTGTGTAAAAATAATACTTTTCATCAGAAGATTGGGTATTAGTTACTGAAAACCTATCAATAATATGTCCCACTCTGAGTCAGAAAAGAAACTAGTTGTTGTAAACCCAGTGTTAACATAGCAGATTTTAAAGTTTTATTTATTTATTTATTTATTATTTTAACATGTTTTTGTACCATATATTCGGTTTTGCCATCATAACAGTTTACAGGACAAGAAATATTAGGAGAGTAACATTAGAGTTTTAACAAAGAATTTCAAAGATAAAGTTTGGTAACATTGGGAGGGTAATAGAGGGGTTAGTTTATAAAGGAAAAAAGTTCTTAGATGTCTATTGTAGAGTTCGTGGTTTTATTGATCCATCATAGATTGATAGGGTGGTGTGTCTGTTTTCTTTGGAGTTGTCTGGTTGGGAGCTTGTTGGTATTGGTAGTTAAGATCATCTAAGAAGGTTCTGGTAAAAAGCCAGGTTTTTAAGTCTTTTTTGAAAGTTTTGGTGTCAAATTGAGTTCTTAGATTGAGGGGTAATGAGTTCCATAGAGATGGGCTGGCGATGGATATAGCTCTATCTCGGGTTGATACTAGATGCGTGATTTTTGCGTGAGGGATTTTAAGGAGGCCTTTATTCATTGAGCGAAGATTCCTTTGTGGAGCATGTAGTTCAATGTGTTCAGTTAGCCAATAGTTTTGTTGTCCTGTGATTAATTTGTGGAGGATTGATAAAACTTTGTATTGTATTCTGTATTTAATTTGGAGCCAGTGCAAGGATATGAGAGTAGGTGTAATGTGTTCTTGTTTCTTGGTTCCTGAAAGAATCCTGGCGACTGCGTTCTGCAGTATGTGTAGTGGACGTATGGTGGTAAAAGGGAGGCCGAGGAGTAGGGCGTTGCAGTAGTCCAGGTTTGCAAATAGTAATAGTTGCAGAACTGTTCTAAAGTCATTCTGATTGAGGAAGGGTTTGAGATGTCTGAGTGTCAATAATTTGTGATAACCTTCTTTGATTTTATTAGTTATATGGGTTTTGAAGGATAATTCTTTGTCAATTGTAATTCTGAGGTTTCTGGCATGGTCAACAGGAGAGATTATTGTTTCTGGGTTTTCTGTTTTGAGTGATTGTCTGGGTGAATCATTGATTTTTTTGTCAAGGATGATTAATTCAGTTGTTTCAATGTTAATTATGAGTTTTAAGTTGGAGAGACATTGCTTGATTTTTTAGAGATAAGAGGTTATTTTCTTGTAGGCTTCTTCGAGCGTATTTTGAATTGGGACTAATATTTGAATGTCATCAGAGTAAAGGAAATGGGTCAAACCCAGATGATCCAGTGTGTGACAAATAGGTAGGAGATAGATGTTAAAAAGTGTTGCTGAGAGTGCAGATCCTTGTGGGACTCTTGTATTTAGGTTCACGTTATTTGATAGGTTGTTGTTGAATATTACTTGGAAACTTCTTTGGGATAAATATGAGGTGAACCATTTTAGAATAGTGCCTGATATTCCTATTTCAGACAATCTGTCAAGTAAAATGGCATGGTTGACTGTGTCAAACGCGGTTGACAAATCCAGGTCTATTAAAATGTAACTTTGTCCTTTGTCGAATCCTCAAAGAACTGTGTCTTTAAGTGAAAGGAGTAATGTTTCCGTGCTTAAGTTTTTTCTGAAACCAAATTGAGTGGGTTGAAGTATGTTGTTCGTTTCTAAGTATTCTGATAGTTGGGAGTGAACGTTTTTTTCTATGATTTTTGCAATGAAAGGTAGATTAGATATGGGTCTGTAGTTTTGGATGTTTTCTGGATCTAGGTTGATCTTTTTTATTAGTGGTTTGATGATTGCAGATTTTAGGCATTCAGGATATATCCCTTCAGTGAGGGAGAGGTTGACTATGTCCGTTAATGATTTTATTATTGAGATATCAAGTAGTTTAATTGTTTGTATGGGGATGCTGTCAATGGAGTGGTTTTCTGGGTTCATTTTTCTGATTATTTTTTGGATTTCAAGTATTGAGGCAAAGTCGAATTCATTCATTCATTCATTCGTGTTGTTATTTCCAGAGATGGTATAGGAAATTGGGTGTGTGAAGTGGTGTAGATGTTAGAGTTGTTTAATAGTTTTCTGATTTTTTTTTCAGTAAAGTATTCTGCAAAGTCATTGCTTTTGCATGTGTTTGGAGGTGCTCTTGTTTCATTAAGTGATTTGATGAGGTTTTTTTCTATGGTGAAAAGCATTCTAGGGTTCTGTTGGTATTTGATTATTTTGTTTGAGTAGAATTCTTTCTTTGTATTATGGATGAGTTTTTTGCAATTTGCTAAATGGGATCGGTATGCATTGAGTGATGGAGAGGTTTTATTCTGTCGCCAGAATCTTTCTTTTTTCCTGAGTTCTCATTTAGCTGATTTTATGGTGTCGTTGTACCATTGATTTTATATTTAGGATTTTTTAAATGTTTTTGTGATGATTGGGTTTGTTCTATCAGTTATGGATTTGGTAATGTTTATCCATGATGTTGTTGCTGTTTCAGTGTTTGTAAGATCAATATTCTTGCGTTCATCTTGGAGATTTTGTTGCAGTATTTCGCTATCAAAGGGCGGGCGATATGAATTTTTTTTTTGTAGTTTTCTGTTGTGGTGGGTATACTGTTCTGAGTAAGGGTGGTATGGATGAGGTAGTGGTCTGACCATGGGATTTCGGTGATTTTTATGTGATGTGAGTTCCAGATGTTGGTGTTAATGAAAATTAGGTCAAGAGTGTGACCTGCTTTGTGTGTTGATCCGTTGACTATTTGTTCTACTCCCATTGTTGAAAGAGCATCTGTGATTGTTTTACATGTGTTTGATAGGGGGCATGTATCCATGTGTAAGTTAGTCGCCAAGGATAATAATTGGTTTATTGAGGGTTAGGTTGGCAATCATGAATTCAATAAATGGGGAGCAATTTCGTTCCACGGTTGCGGGAGGTCAGTAGATTAGACAGATTTGTAGTTTTGAAGAGTCAAATAGGGCTATTTCAAAAGGGGAGCATGACTTAGCTGTGGTAAGTTTCATTTGAAAGCTTTTCTTGATGATTAGCATTAGACCACCGCCTTTTTTTTTGGTCTGGGGATTGTGAATAATTTGTATGATGGGTCTTCTATTTGGTTAATTAGGACATTGTCAGAGTCTTTTATCCAGGTTTCAGTGATAGCTATGAAATCTGGTTTATCAAAGAGTAAGTCTGAGATGATAGGCATTTTTTTAACTATTGATTGTGCATTAATAAGGATGAATGATAAGAATATGCATTTTGAGTATGTATTTAGATTTCTGTATGTTGAATTTGAGAGAATGAACTTACTTGTTTTCTTGTAAATCCTGTTTTTTTTCATTTGAAGTATTTTTAGGAGGGAGCTGGTGGTTTCCATTTTGGTTAGGTGGAAGGTTGCGAAGAGGTATTGATAGTAGGAATTTCTGGTTTGTGAAGTCCTAAGGTTTGCACTAAGGGGTGCACAAAGGGGAGTGCGACACCTAGGTATCACTCTTCTTTTGAATTGTGAGATTCAGGTGAGGGTGTTCGCCAGGGTTGATGACGTTGGTGGGGGGGCGGGGCTCCGGGTCGGGTGTTTGTTGGTGATCCTGCCCTTCTCACTTTCCTTTCCTTTCCCTTCCCTTCCTTTTCTTTTCCCTTCTTTTTTGAATTAGAAGGGGGTCGGGTGCCTGCCTCTGAGCTCTTTGCGGTGCAGTCGCCATTAGAAGAGCGACCCCTGTTGGTAGAGGGTGTTCTCCGGTGTTGATGACGTCGGTGGGGGCGGGGCTCCGGGTCAGGTGTGTGTTGGTACTTCTGCCTTTCTCACTTTCCTTTCCTTTCCCTTCCTTTTCTTTTCCCTTCTTTTTTGAATTAGAAGGGGTCGGGTGCCTGCTGCTGAGTTGTTCGTGGTGTAGTCACTGTTAAAAGAGCGACTCCTGTTGATGATGTCGGTGGGGGCGGGGCTTGTTGGTGCTCCTGCCCTTCTCGCTTCTTTTCCCTTCCTTTTCTTTCTTTTCTTTTCCCTTCTTAGTTTTAACTAATGATGACTCATCATCATATTGCAAATGAAAATCTCCCAATTTGTAATTGCAAACAGGCAAACAGATTCAATAACTCTGAATACATTTCAACATTTACATAGTAAAATACAGTAAACAAAATATCAATGTTTCAAATCTTAATAACATGCCTTCACAATAATCATAGTAATCGAAGGAGACTAAACCTAATTTCTTTTTAAATAATACTAATACCCCACCTTCTTTCTCTCTTTGCAAGATACCCCTGTATAGGTGTAGTCTGGAGGACATAAACCTTTCAAAAGTACATCATCTGTATCTGAATGCCAAGATTCAGCGATAAATAGCATATAAAACATAAAGAAGTAAG
Organism: Rhinatrema bivittatum; assembly: GCF_901001135.1. NCBI lineage: Eukaryota > Metazoa > Chordata > Amphibia > Gymnophiona > Rhinatrematidae > Rhinatrema > Rhinatrema bivittatum. The sequence continues at coordinate 767,232 of NC_042627.1, forward strand.
ACCAGGTATCAATGTGCCTAGAAAAATACCGGGATAAACCCAAACCCTATGCCAGAACCCCCTGCCTCTATGCTAAAGATTCAGGCTGCCCTGAGATCTTTGTTCCCTTCATGATGTAAAAAGCAAGCCATCCTGCAGAGCCCTGATTTCTCTTGTTTTGTTTTGCAGAACGTAGTAATTTACCAGAACACTGCTCCCAGTCCAGCTGTCACAAATCTCAGCAGTTCTCCACCTACTTATGAAGAAGCAAAGAGCCTGTGAGATGTTACTTGAGGGGCACTATGCTGGAGCCATAGAGGAGATCCCCAGGGAGCTGAGACCTCCAGCATCTTTTGTAAGCTTTTTCTCATCCCGGGAAGTCATATTCCAAAGCTGTCTTCAGTACAGGCCACTGTGACTGCTCTACAGTTAATGTTCTATATACATGAGATGTATGAGGTGCAGGGGATGTGAACTTACTGCTCACTCCAAACCCCACACTTGTACTTTATGCCTTGAGTTGTGAAAGTGCTGAGGAGCATAGAAAGAATCATGAATGCTTCTAATTGGTTCCCAACTTGTCCTTATCTCAGTAATGATACCTCTGCTTGCTGGTGTAAAATGTATGTAGCAAGCACTGACCAGCTTTATGCTTACATATAATATATATCTGTTGTAGCAGTGCATATAAGAAAATTATTCCTTACCTGTTAATTTTCGTTCCTGTAGTACCTCAGATCAGGTCCAGACCCTGGGTTATCTCCCCTTTCCAGCAGATGGAGTCAGAGCAAAAATCCGAGAGGACACCCATATATAAATAGGCTCCCTCTCTGCGGGCCCTCAGTATGAAGCATATCAAAGCAAGAAGAAAAGATAGTATTGGATGGAGCAAGGTATCAAAGATAATAATTGGTAACCTGGGATGAGAACAAGACATCCCGAAACAGCAACTTGCAAAAAGAACAAACAACAATGTCCAAACAGTACTGAATCATATAGTAACTGCATATTTGAGCTGGTAGCGTTAGGGTGGGATTCTGGACTGATCCAGTGGTACTACAGGAACGAAAATAAGAGGTAAAGAATAATTTTCTTTTCCCTGTATGTACCCGGATCAGTCCAGACCCTGGGAGATACCAAAGCTTCCCTACTTAGAGTGGGCCCCAGCTAGCCCTGCTTGCAGTACCTGAGGCCCAAGGACCAGGGCTTGGAGGTTTAGCCGGTAATGATGAGCAAAAGTGTGCAAAGACTTCCAAGTAGCTGCTCGACAAATCTCTTGCGGAGACACAGAATGACTTTCTGCCCAAGACGCCACTTGAGCACGGAGCGAATGAGCCTTAACACCCTCCAGAGGGGAAGAACCCGCTCCTATGTAAGCCGAAGAATAGCTTCTTTTAACCACTGTGCAGTGGAAGTTTTCGACGCCTGGTGGCCCTTCTTGGGTCCATGCCATAAGACAAACAGATGGTCTGAAAGGCGGAAATCATTCATCACTTCCAGATATCGAATGAGGACACGCCTGACATCAAGTTGCCTGAGCTCCCTGGAATCCTCGTCTGAGAAGGAGGGCAGCTCCACTGACTGATTCAAATGAAAAGTTGAGACGACCTTAGGTAGAAATGATGGCACTATGGTCAGAGAAACTCCTGAGTCCGTGAAACAAAGATAATGTTCTCGACATGACAAGGCTTGAATTTCCGAAATCCTGGAGTGGAGGAAATGGACACCAAGAACACAGTCTTAAGCGTGAGATCCTTCAGAGATGCCCTTTTTAAAGGCTCGAAAGGCGGACCAGCAAGGATCCGCTGAACCAAATTTAAATCCCATGAAGGCGTAAGCGCCTGTGTCGGTGGTTTAACGTGCTTTACACCTGTAGAAAACGGACTATGTCCGGATGGGCTGAAAGTAAAGACCCTGGGAGACTAGGACGGAGAGCTCCCAGAGCAGCCACTTGTACCCTCAGAGAATTGTAGGCCAGACCTTTATCCAGACCTTGTTGCAAAAAGGAAAGAATCTAAGGAACAGATGCCTGATGGGGAAGAACCGGTACTGCCTCACACCAAGCCTTGAAAATCTTCCAGACCCGGACAAAGGAGATGGAAGTAAAAGTCTTTCTAGCCTTGAGAAGCGTTGCAATCATATCTTCTTGATATCCTTGACGCCTCAGCCGGCGCCGTTCAAAAGCCAAGCCGCAAGACAAAAGCGATCTGCCTGGTCGAAAAATATGGGACCTTGGTGAAGCAGATGAGGCAGATGTCCGATCCGAAGAGGACCGTCCACGGCTAGGTTGATCAAGTCCACATACCACAGTCTCCAAGGCCACTCTGGCGCTACTAGAATAACGTGTCCCCGATGGTACTCTATTCTGTGCGGCACTTTCCCGATCAGAGGCCACGGTGGGAACACATAGAGTAACAGCTCTGGAGCATGGAAGAACCAGGGCATCCACGCCCTCCACGCCGTGCTCCTTTCTGCGGCTGAAGAAGCGTGGAGCCTTCGCGTTCCTTTGGGTGGCTATGAAGTCGAAGTGGGAGAACTCCCCACCTGCCGAAAATAAGATCCAGCACCTCCTGGGAGAGTTCCCACTCCCCTGGGTCTATGCGCTGTCGGCTCAGAAAATCCACTTGGACATTGTCTACCCCGGCTATGTGGGAAGCCACCAAGCAAGACAGATGGCACTCCGCCCAGTCCATGAGGCGGTCCTTCTCTAGAGAGACTTGCCGACTTCTTGTGCCTCCCTGGCAATTTATGTAAGCCATTGTGATTGCGTTGTCCGAGAGCACCCTGACGGCTCTGCCCTGAATCAGAGAGAGAAACTGGTGCAGGGATAGGCGAACTGCCCTAGTCTCCAATCGATTGATGGACCACGCTGACTGCCCCTCCGTCCATTGACCCTGAATTGAGTTTCTCCCGCACACTGCCCCCCAACCGGAGAGGCTGGCATCCGAGGTGATCATGATCCATTGTGGAACTTCCAGCTCCAACCCCTGCAGCAAGTGATCCAGGTGGAGCCACCAGGAGAGGCTGTGTCTGGCTACCTCTGGCAGCGGCAGGGGTGCCTGATAATCCTGGGAGACCAGCTTCCAGTGGAAGAGCAATGCCCTCTGCAAAGGATGCATATGCGCAAAAGCCCACGGGCCCACATCTATAGTGGAAGCCATAGTACTCAGAACCTGCAGGTAGTCACGCAGTCGGGAGTGAGAGGCAAAGAAATCGCCGTAGCTGTGCCAGAAGACTCTGTGCCCGCTCTTGTCAGAGGAAGACTTTGCCCAGCTTGGTGCTGAAATGGGCCCTCAGGAAATCGAGCTCCTATGATGGCACGAGACTGCTCTCGGCCAAGTTGACGACCCAGCGGAGAGAGCGAAGAAGATGTAAAACCTTGTTGACCAACTGCTGACACTGGATTTCGGACTTTGCTCAGATGAGCCAATCATCCAAGTACGGGTGGACCAGAATCCCGTCTCTCCGGAGTGCCGATGCCATTACCACCATCACCTTGGTGAAGGTGCAAGGTGCTGTTGCTAGGCCGAATGGCAGAGCTTGAAACTGATAATGCTGGCTGAGGATTTTAAAGCGAAGAAACCTCTGATGTTCTGGCAGAATCGGAATATGGAGATAGGCTTCTGTCAGATCCAAGGATGCTAGGAACTCCCCGCAATGCACTGCAGCCATGACAGAGTGCAACGTTTCCATGCGAAAATGTGGGATCTTGAGCACCCTGTTTACCAGCTTGAGGTTCAGAATCGGGCGGAAGGAGCCTTCCTTCTTGGGGACCATGAAGTAAACGGAATAAATGCCTGACCCGAGTTCCGACATCGGAACCGGCCGGATAGCCCCAAGCCGAGGAGCCAATCCAGCGTCTGGTGCACGATCGCCTACTTCTGAGGTCCGCAAGGAGAGAATACAAACCTGTCTCTAAGGGGTCGAGCAAACTCTAAGGCATAGCCTTCTCTTAGAATATCCAGGACCCAACGGTCGGTAGTTATCCTGGTCACTCCTCGTAGAAGAGAGATAGGCGACCCCCTATACGAGGAACCGAAGAGTGGACCGGCAAGACTTCATTGGGTAGGCTTGGAAGCTGACCCTTGGGACAAAGCGTCTCGGGATGGCCGTCTTCCCCGAAAAGAATAAGGCCAGGCTTGGGATTGAGAGGAGGGAGGCCTCTGATTAACCAGTCTGGATTGCCAAAAACGTCGCTGACTCCGTAAACAGCTGCGGGTAGCACCAAATGTTCTTGTTGGACGAGGCCAATCCTCCGGCAACTTATGAACTTTGTTCTCCCCGAGTGACTTAATCAACTGGTCCAGCTCCTCGCCAAACAGTAACTTGCCCTTAAACGACAAGGATCCGAGCTGAGCCTTCGAAGAAGCATCCGCCGACCAGTTACGGAGCCAGAGGAGACATCTGGCCGAGACCGCCGAGACCATGGATCTGGCCAGTACTCGTAAAGGTCATATGGAGCATCCACCCCATATGCTATGGACCACTTCCAGGCGCTCAGCCAGTTGTGCCTCCTCCAGAGGTAGCTCTTGAGTCCCCAGGAGCTGCTGTACCCATCTGAGACCTGCTCTCTGCATGAACGAGCTACAGACCGCCGCTCGGACACCCAAAGTGGAGACCTCAAAAATCCTCTTCAGATAGACTTCCAGCTTTCTATTCTGAACGTCCCTCAGGGTGGCACCCCCCGTGACCGGGATGGTGGTCCTCTTTGTCACCACCATCAACGAAGAATCAACCTTTGGAAGCTTGAGGAACTCCAGGAAGTCCTCAGGGAGCGGATACAGTTTATTCATCACCCTGCCGACCTGGAGGGAAGCCTCCGGAGTGTCCCACTCTCGAAAGAGTAATTCCAAAACCATGAGATGGGAATGACCTGGCCGGGGGGCCGAAGGCCTGCTAGGATGGGGTCTCCACACTTATTCCCCATCTGTGGACCCGGAGTCTCCAGAACCGGGTCCATATCCAATTCCTGCACCACATGCGGGATAATAGGCTGCAGCTTGTCCCGCTGAAAAAGGCACAACACGCGTGAATCATCTCCCTCCAACTGCGTCTGGGACCCCAGATCATCCAGATCTGGGTCCACGAGAGGATCCGGAGCCAGATCTATGATCGGGACGACAGAGGACGACACCACCCGAACACGGAAGGGACTCTGAGGGTCCGCTGGTCCCGGACAGCCTCCTGCACCCTGAATGTGGACTGAGTCAGCGGTGTCCTGTGGAACCGGCAAGGGTGGCACAGGCAGCAAGACCTCCAGCCTGGATATCTTAGGTGGAGTAGGGATGGCAGTTAGGTCTGGTGGCTGGCTCTGTCTAGCCAAATAAACGTTATGCATCAGCAGGATGAACTCTGCTGAAAATGGCTCCGGTGGACCCCTGGGGGGGTGGGGGGCAAGGGCGCGGGAGGTATCCGAGGAGGGTCCCCCGAAGGTGCCTCCATGGCTGGGAGGTTGGTTGGGAGCAAAACCGGTGGGGAAGGCGACCGGCCAAAATCTCCCATCTCCTCATGCTGAGGAGAGACTGAATCCCCTGCCGGCAAAATGGCCGCTGTTCCCACGCAAAGCGGGGACGGGGCTGGCCTACCAGACTCAGACCATGCATGGCCGCGGGATGAAGAGCATGCTCCTGGGCTTGAGGGTCTTTCCCCACTGGGGAGACACCGCGAGCAAAGTCCCGCCCGGGAGAGCCGCAAAGCGAGCTCTCTGCAAGCGCTACATCGCGGCGACCGCGGCATGGGGGAAGGCGCCGGCACACAGAGAAAAAATGTTAGCCCCCGAAAACTGCCGGAGATGGCAGCAGGAGCGCTCAAGCACGACTGAAAAGGGCTTCGACCTCAAGCGCTATACAAGGCGCTAAAAGTTATTTATTGCTGTAAATGAGTCAGCATCAGATCAGTCTGCAAACTGAAGCAGAGAGGAGGAGGAAGGCAGGCGTCTCTCATGCTCTACTTTTCCTTTTTTTTTATTTTTAAATCAAACTTGATCCATCCACAGTAGAGAGAAACAACCAGAAAAGAAAACTCTCTTCTCTGACAGCAAAGGGGGAACCGCAGGTGCAACCCTCATCTGCGGAGTCAGAGGAAATGCTGAGGGCCCGCAGAGAGGGAGCCTGCTTATTATATATGGGTGGCCTCTCGGATTTTTGCTCTGACTCCATCTGCTGGAAGAGGGAGATAACCCAGGGTCTGGACTGATCTGGGTACGTACAGGGAACATCATGAGAACAAACTATCACCTCACTACTCACACTGTAGGTTTAAATGTATCCTTTTACTATACTATAAAAAAAAGTTATGAATAATAAAATATTTCTGTACATTCCTTTTTCAGTGTGTACGTCTCATTTATTTATGATTGAACAATATTATTTACATGATGCCAGTGTATACCACAACCTATAAGAACATTCTCAGTTAAATTACAATTTTTCTATAACAAAGAACATCTACAATATATTATAAATGGGCTCTGACCGACGTCCCACAAATGCGCGGGCGAGAGAGCAGCTTTACCTCGCATGCGCGGGCGAGAGAGCAGCTTTACCGAGCATGCACGGGCGAGAGAGCAGCTTTACCGAGCATGCACGGGAGAGAGAGCACGTCGGTCAGAGCGCAGCAACATGGCGCTGGGAGAAAATGGAGCCGTGTGAGGGCTGCCTTGGAAGTGGTGGGGAGGAGCAGCGGCAGCAGTGGTATCCGAGCGTCGGGTGGGCCAGCAACGAGCTCGGTGGTGAGGCGCGTGCGAGAGAGAGACTCCCGGAGACCTCTCATCTCCATGTCTGCACCGTCCAGCGGGGCCGCGCTTAACGGGACCCTGGGGTGGCGGGCGAGCGGCCGACATCTTGCAGCAAGAATGAGGGACCCGAGCAGCTGCTGCCGCTGGTGCGACAACATCGGGAGAGGGAAGGGGTTGTGGATGAGGTGAGAGAGGAAGGAAAGGGAAGATGAGAGGGGATGGAAGGAAGAGGATTTGAGTGAATAAGTGGGGAGGGTAAAGTTGTGGAGAAGAGAAAAAGAGGGAGTGGAGGAGAGCTGAGGGAGAGGGAAGGGGTTGTGGATGAGGTGAGAGGGGAAGGAAAGGGGAAATGAGAGGGGAAAGAAGGAAGAGGATGTGAGTGAGTACGTGGGAAGGGTAAAGTTGTGGAGAAGAGAAGGAGTGGAGAAGAGAAAAAGAGGGAGTGGAGGAGAGCTGAGGGAGAGGGAAGGGGTTGTGGATGAGGTGAGAGGGGAAGGAAAGGGAAGAGGATAGGCTCTGACCGACGTGCCGTGCATCTCTCTCCATGGAGACGAGAACCGCGCAAGCTCAGCGCGTGGACAAGGAGTATCGGGGGGGGGGGGGGGGTGTTTGGACGGGAGGGACGACGAGAGCTCTGACAGATGTGCCGCAGGGGAAGGAGTGAGTCACATAGCGTAGTGACTGGGAGGGGATGAGCGTGAGGGATGGTATTGGGAGAGGGTGGGGAGTGACTCGGGAGGGAATGGGAGTGAGAATGGGGAGGGAGGTGAGAGTGAGGGAAGGGGGTTTCAGTGAGAGGGGAGGGAGGCAGTGGGAGAAAGAGGGTGAAAAAGACTGAGGGAAGGGAGTTTGAGTGGGGGAAGGGAAGGGGGGGGGGGTGAGAACCGAGGGGGAGGAGGATGAGTGACCGAGGTGAATGAGAAAGGGGAAGTGAGGGAGAACATAAGAACCTGCCATACTGGGTCAGACCAAGGGTCCATCAAGCCCAGCATCCTGTTTCCAACAGTGGCCAATCCAGGCCATAAGAACCTGGCAAGTACCCAAAAACTAAGTCTATTCCATGTAACCATTGCTAATGGCAGTGGCTATTCTCTAAGTGAACTTAATAGCAGGTAATGGACTTCTCCTCCAAGAACTTATCCAATCCTTTTTTAAACACAGCTACACTAACTGCACTAACCACATCCTCTGGCAACAAATTCCAGGGTTTAATTGTGCAGTTGAGTAAAAAAGAACTTTCTCCGATTAGTTTTAAATGTGCCCCATGCTAACTTCATGGAGTGTCCCCTAGTCTTTCTACTATCCGAAAGAGTAAATAACCGATTCACATCTACCCGTTCTAGACCTCTCATGATTTTAAACACCTCTATCATATCCCCCCTCAGTCGTCTCTTCTCCAAGCTGAAAAGTCCTAACCTCTTTAGTCTTTCCTCATAGGGGAGCTGTTCCATTCCCCTTATCATTTTGAGGAGCAGAGGAGTTTGGGCTTGAGAGTGCAGAGTGAAAGGGGTCCAGCCAGAAGAGTAGGGAAAGAGGGAGAAAGGGACACTCTTACCGTGTATTTCTAGGGGAATTCTACTCAAAATATGTAAAACTCTGCATCTTTGAGTAAAAACGTTTCTGTATTACATTTTACATTAATGACTCAAATGTTGATGTATATTTCGTTATTTTGGCTAATATAATGTGTGCAGAATTTTGCAGATTTTTAAATTGTTGTGCGCAGAATTCCCCCAGGAGTATGGAATTCAAGAAGGAATGGGGTAATCAGAGGGTCTCTGAAGGAGGGGTAGGACTGTAGGGATGAGAAGTTGGTATGAACGGGCAGATGAGAGAGACTGTATGGCCTTTTTCTGCAGTCATGTTTCTAGGTGTATGTAGAATCAACAAACAAGTAAGTGATATCTTTTCATTGCACTAACAATACCTCTGTGGCTAGCTTTGGAGAATTATCCTTGTTTTATCAGGTCAGGGAACAGAGGTTTAAATACTACAGAGATTATTATTATGGGAAGTTAAGTCCTTCCAGTCTGGCCAAGGTCCATCCAGTTTCATGTACCAATTCTTATAATCTTAGCCAAAATGAGGTTAACCTCATCTCTCTACCCAGGCAACACATTTGATCGTAAGTAAAAAAAAAAAATAAATAAATACTTAAACAGGAAATATATTCAAGGTTCATTTTATTTTCTTTTTAAATTAAAGCAAGCATGCATTGGTGACAAAATATAATTCAGTAGATTGGCATTCAACATATTTAAGCAATCTATACCCCCATCTTGCCCCTTCAAATGATAATAAAAGACAAAAAAAAATGGCAGAAATCATCTGTTCACAACATGGCAAAGGCATTAGTTGCATAGTTACCAGCAGTACCCTGAAAAACGTTTTGCTGGTTCTCTGCATGTCTCCCTGAAGTGCACATGCAGTGTCTGCATCTGGAGGAATCAGGAAGGCTTCAGCTAGATCACTTGTTTTGTTGGCTATTTTAAAAGTTTCACAGTCCCAACAGTCCATTAGCATTGGATAATTTCTGCTCTGCATCGATGGGAAGCGTCTTGTAAAATCAGACACTAACTTTAGTGCATTCTTGCCAACTTTGTAAAGAAAGCTCTTCATGTTTCATTTACCTGGGAATTTACTATTGCTTAATGCAGCAAAAGGAGAAAATCAGTGCAAAAAATGAACCAACCCTGAGTAAATATAATGGTTTATTTGTGCAATGTTTGCTCAGCCTTTTCTGTGCTGGCAGGAAACGAGGACCTGGGATGTTGCTGTAGGGAGCATATGGAGGACTCGGTGCCAGGGGAAGCCCGAACCAGCCATAAATTCTGTGGGACCAAAGCTGAATTCTGTGAGTTGAATGTGACAAAGTGCAGATGAAAATCAACAAACACTGAATTGCTTTAAATAAAAAATAGCTCCTATTTTGCATGGTAACTTTTTGCTTTGTCCTGTTAGTATATCTTCCTTTCTTTTTTTGTCTACACTTTTGCTACTAATTCTATTGCAATACTAACTTGAAAACTCTTGGGCCCCTGGCTCTTATTTGCATGCATTGTGGAGAATTAATGAATGTTAAGGGCTGAAGTGTCCTACTATATTGGAAAGCAAATTCTGAGAGATCTGAGACTGCAACAGAAAGCAGGTAAGGTGTGTCACTGCAGTGAGTTCTCAGTACACATGGGGATTTCCCTTCAATATGTGGGGAAATGCTCTCACCCTGGCAGGATCACAAGACCAGCATTACACAAAGAAATGCAGGAAAAATCCTTTTCATGCTTTACAACTCACTATCATCTTAGGAATGGCAACGAAGTACTTGAAAGGTGTTGCTAATGAAGCAGATGCAGGGTGAGGAGGACAGTAGAAATGGGAAGAGAGGCTGCGTGTCTAAGAGCTGGATCCATTGGGAGATTAAGATGTAAAAGAAATCCATGCTAGAAAAAGAAACGGGAAGCCCTGAGGTCTTTCTTTAACAGCGTTTTTGTGCTGAGCATGTAATATGCAGTCCTTATGATAACAATGCACGTGTGCTACCCTCTTTAACAGATCCCCTTTAATAATGTATCTTTAGCTATGTCCTCAATTAGAAAACAATGTGTTGATGTGTAACCTATAGATAGACCTGAAAATGGAGCAATGATGTCAGGATTCCCAGGAGGAGCAGTGATTCCTGAGAGGAAGAGTGAAATTACCTACCCAGCTGCTGGCCCTCAGGCCGAGCTATCAGTCACTGTGTCGGGATTGCTCTCTATAGTACCGTAGCTTTCATGGTTCTCAACCAGGTGCCTTGGCTGTACCTCTTTGAAGCCCCGGTTCTTGTAGTGCCGGACACCATAGATCACTGCTATTATCACAGCTGCAAGCAGAGCTGTCACTGCAATGGTGATGCCTGCTACTGCACCTCCACTGGGCCCCCTTGAGAATTCTGGGTTGAGAAGCATGGATAGTTTCTCTTCATCCGTGGCATTTGCTAACTTCCAAAGGTTGGTGCCTTGCAGCTTCACCCAGGCTTTGCTGCCTTCAGCTCGCACCAGCACAGCCTGTGAAGTGCTGGAGTTGAAGGATGGAGTCCAGAGGAATGGTGGGAGGTTGATGGGAGGGAGACGTTGGGCAAATAATGTCCCTGCCTGCAAGCAGTACAGGACCTGGCAGCCATCACTTATGTAAGCTTTATGCTGGCTATATCCCGTTGGGCACTTCATGGGGTAGTCAGTGGGGTTCTGGTAAAAGAAATCCTGCAGGAGTCCTGGACTCTGTCCCTTTAGCAATCCGGTCAGGGGATTGCCAGATTCACAACTGAAGAAGCCTCCAAATGGCACAGAGAACTGGAACCCCATCTCATAGTCATCACTCACACATACTTTTAGATTCTCAAAGAGTGATAGTGGGTAGAAGTAGGAGGGACAGGCATTGGTGCCTGTAAGAGGGTTCACCTCACCGACGCTGTAAAGTCCGCCAAAGAGGAAGCCAGAATTCTGAGGCACTGGTGCCAAAGCTGCACACCAGTAGGCGTTGAAATGCACCTTGCTGGAGTAGTAGTTGATACCACATTCCGTGTGACAGCATTTAGCAACCAGCCAACATCTATGGCATGATTTATGGCATTCAGTTTTTGGTTTGGTCACTGACCGCTCCTCACCATGCATCAGGATAGGGATATAGTTGGGTGGGCAGGAGAAGTCACCTGTTAGTGGGTTCTTGGTGCGGTATGATTGGCAGAGCTCCTCAGTGTCCTCCCCAAATAACCCTTGGCATTCCTGGTAGATGCCTCCAAAAGTGAAGTTGGTGTTAGCATCCTGGCATGACCCATCATCCACATTTGCCTGAAAGTTGAAGTTTCGTGAATTGATGTTGACACAGCCTGGGTGTGTGTTGACGGCATAATACAGGCGGATGGCACGCTCCAATGTAGCTGCCACTCGTTTCACTGTGGGCTCGGGCAAATCTGATAGAGTTTCTACGTTTATGAAGAAGGGAAGAGGAAGACCAAACTTGTCAATGGACACCAGTCGGTTTGAGATACCCTCCTGCCACTTTTGGAGGGTGATGCCTGGATAGAAGGGTATACTACCATGGCTCTCAATCTTAGAATCCACTGTGTTCTCCATGTAGCTCTTGGCGACATCGTCCAGAACCTGGGTGCCACCACCAATGCCAACATTAATTTTGCTGAAGAAAGTAGCAGATGCTGCGGCAGTGACAGCTGCTTTGAGACTGATATGGTCCAGCATGAAGGTCTTTTTGATCTGATCCTCCTGCACCAAACTAGCCCCAGCTTCCAAGCTCGTCAGAACATGAGTCCCATAATTCAGGACAAGAAGTTCTGCCACATATTCTGCTTCCCTGCTCTGGTTGTTCTCCAGTTTATTGCCAATGTCGATTAGTTGTTTCTTGAAAGCTGAGTCAAAAGCAAAGTTGGGGGCAGCCTTAACAGAATAGATGTGATGGCGCACCTGCACGCGTGTGGTCACTGTCTGGTCGTAGACATTGTGCATTTTGGTCTCTTGACTGCTGCTGGAGAACTTTCCATTGACCAGCGAGAGGAAGGAAGCCTCAGCATTTATGGAGCGGGAGAAGCCATCGGTGTAGTTGAGCCAGCTTTCAATGAGCTCCGAGTTTATCTCCACGCTGCTTTGTTTGCGGGCAATGACATAGATGTCATTGGGGATGATGTAGTCCCCGTCTTCGGTGGTTCGACACAGGGAGTAGTTTACGCTCATCACAGTCCCCATCTCCACGTTGCGCAGGTTGTCCCAGCCACCTCCAGGCAGTACCTCCAGCACGTTTGCCCCCAGTGCCTTCTTACAGTCCTGGAAACCATAGCCCTGCACCTCAGAGGCAGCAGAATACAGAATCAGCAGAGCCACGAGCAGGAGTGGCATGGCTGAGTGAGTGCGTGGGGAAGGGAAGAGGCACACGGCAGCTCAGTAAAGGACCTTCTTCCCCTGGTTGCCTTCTGTGCCTTTTCTTTCTTTTGTATCTGCCTGGTTCCTGCCTTTCCTTTCCTTTCTGTCTGTACCGACCGACTTGGCTCTGTATCAGTGACTGAGCTTTGAGGAAGTAAAAGGCATGCAAATTAGCGGGAAAGAAAGGGGCACTTTGCCAGACTGCCACTGTCCTATCAGATTCTGCCATTGCTAGAATGGAAATTCCAAGGCACGGGGGAGGGATGGTGGTCAGAATAGGAGGAGGCGTGGAGTGGAGTCATCAACCCAACCTTTCACAAACTAATCCATAAGAGAAAACAAGGAAGCAGAACACAACTTCTTTTAATGAGTCTGCCCCAAACAGCAGGATCTGCTGATCAGTTTCACTGAGGAGACTGCAGAACAGCCCCCAAAACTTCCCCTTTTATGTTTAAAAAATGTGCGTGTGTGTGTCAGAGTTAGCGAGAAAGACAAAGGGTGCATGTATGTGCAGGTAAGATAAAGGGTGTGGGCATGTAAGAGACTGTGTGTGTGCGGTATGTAATGTAAACATGTGTGCATGTAAGGCAAAGGCTCTGTGTGTGTGCATACACGTATGTGTATGTATGTGTGCATGTGAGGCAAAGGCTCTGTGTGTGTGTGTGTGCATACACGTATGTGTATGTATGTTAGGGGAAGGTGTGTGCATGTAAGGCAAAGGCTCTGTGTGTGTGCATACACGTATGTGTATGTATGTGTGCATGTGAGGCAAAGGCTCTGTGTGTGTGTGTGTGCATACACGTATGTGTATGTATGTTAGGGGAAAGGTGTGTGCATGTGAGGCAAAGGCTCTGTGTGTGTGCATACACATATATGTATGTATGTGTGTGCATGTGAGGCAAAGGCTCTGTGTGTGTGTGTGTGCATACACGTATGTGTATGTATGTTAGGGGAAGGTGTGTGTATGTGCGCGTGTGCATGTAAGGCAAAGGCTCTGTGTGTGTGTGTATACGTGTGTGTATGTATGTTAGGGGAAGGTGTGTGTATGTATATAAAAATAGGCGCTGTGTGTGTGTGTATATATATACACACACTGTGTACACACTCTGTGTATGTGTATATATATACACACACACACAAGAAACAAGCTGTCTGGGCTGTCTATGTGTGTGTGTGTGTGTGTGTATATATATATATATATATATATATATATATAAGAAACAGTGTGTGTATGTGTGTGTAAATAAGAAACAGGCTTGTGTGTGTGTCTGTCTATATATAAGAAACAGTGTGTGTATGTGTGTGTAAATAAGAAACAGGCTTGTGTATGTGTGTATATATGAAATAGGCTGTGGGATTATGTATGTATATATATATTTAAGAAACAGGCTTGTGTGTGTCTATATATAAGAAACAGTGTGTGTATGGGTGTGTAAATAAGAAACAGGCTCTGTGTGTGGATCCATGAAAGCTGAAAACAACTAATTTGTGATTTTACGATTCTGTGAGTTTTCTGATTTGGTTTTAAATATGTGAAAGTCAGTGGTTTCTGAAATGCATTTACATATGAGTAAAAATGCTGGCTCCAAGGAAGGAGGATGCATGTTGAGTGGGAGGCCCAGCTCTGGATATTCAGTGTAACACATCCAGAGAGGTGCTCTGCAACATATACCCTTCTAACTTTAGCCAGGTGGTGCCGAATATCAGTGGGAATTGTTTGTTTCCACTCAGAGTAGAGAGGAATTTGTATATTTTCACTGATCCTGCGCAAGAGAATATAGCAGAGAAAGTGCAGCCTGTTTTAGAGCAGCAGACAGGTTGGTGTGAATGCTGGGACATCCCAATACGCACACAAAAAGGGAGTGAATTAGCAGAAGTTTGAAACTTGTAACCAGAAAAGCCAGCCTTCAAGGCTTCAACCTTGGCTACTGTCCATTCACACATCTTTCATAGACATTCATACTCCAATCATCTTTACAAAATCTGTCTAAAGTGGAGAGCATAATCACATTTATTACCTCATGCTTGAATTCAATATAGTCGAGTAGCATGCAGGACTTTCCCAAGGAAATGTAAATATCAGTAAGCGGTGGATATATTCATAGGTAGATGTGATTGTTGGGGCAGGGAGAGGGGGCTGATAAAGAAGTACATATTTTTCCAAAATTAAAGGCATCCTGTCCTAAGGATAGAGGCTAAAATCACAAAAAATATTTCAAGAATCATACATTCTCTCTAACATGCACATGTCGGTATAGAAAAGCAAAATAAATAAATAAAATATCTGTGCCTATAAGGCAAAGGCTATGTGTGTATAGAGGGCTAATGCTGTGTCTGCAGTGTGTGCATGTATGTAAGAGAGAGGCTGTGTCTGCAGTGTGTGCATGTATGTAAGAGAGGCTGTGTCTGCAGTGTGTGCATGTATGTAAAAGAGAGGCTGTGTCTGCAGTGTGTGCATGTATGTAAAAGAGAGGCTGTGTCTGCAGTGTGTGCATGTATGTAAGAGAGAGGCTGTGTCTGCAGTGTGTACATGTATGTAAGAGAGGCTGTGTCTGCAGTGTGTCCATGTATGTGAGAGGCTGTGTCTGCAGTGTGTCCATGTATGTGAGAGGCTGTGTCTGCAGTGTGTGCATGTATGTAAGAGAGAGGCTGTGTCTGCAGTGTGTGCATGTATGTAAGAGAGAGGCTGTGTCTGTAGTGTGTGCATGTATGTAAGAGAGAGGCTGTGTCTGCAGTGTGTGCATGTATGTAAGAGAGGCTGTGTCTGCAGTGTGTACATGTATGTAAGAGAGGCTGTGTCTGCAGTGTGTACATGTATGTGAGAGGCTGTGTCTGTAGTGTGTGCATGTATGTAAGAGAGAGGCTGTGTCTGTAGTGTGTGCATGTATGTAAGAGAGAGGCTGTGTCTGCAGTGTGTACATGTATGTGAGAGGCTGTGTCTGCAGTGTGTGCATGTATGTAAGAGAGGCTGTGTCTGCAGTGTGTGCATGTATGTGAGAGAGGCTGTGTCTGCAGTGTGTACATGTATGTGAGAGAGGCTGTGTCTGCAGTGTGTACATGTATGTGAGAGAGGCTGTGTCTGCAGTGTGTGCATGTGTGTGAGAGAGAGGCTGTGTCTGCAGTGTGTGCATGTATGTAAGAGAGAGGCTGTGTCTGCAGTGTGTACATGTATGTGAGAGAGGCTGTGTCTGCAGTGTGTGCATGTATGTTAGAGAGAGGCTGTGTCTGCAGTGTGTGCATGTATGTGAGAGAGGCTGTGTCTGCAGTGTGTGCATGTATGTAAGAGAGAGGCTGTGTCTGCAGTGTGTACATGTATGTAAGAGAGAGGCTGTGTGAGCGAGTGGAGGAGTAGGCTAGTGGTTAGAGCAGGGGGCTATGAACCTGGAGACCAGTGTATGAGTCCTGCTGTCCCTCCTTGTGACCTTGGGCAGTCACTTTACCCTCCATTGCCTCAGGTACAAACTTAGATCCTAAACCCTATGAGGACTTCCTTTTCTTCCACCAATCCCATGAAGGAAGGGTCCTGAGGTCAAACAATGGGAAATACCTACAGTACCTGAATGTAATCCACTTTGAAGTGCTGGGGAAAAAAAAGTGGAATATAAATATTCCAAGCCTTTGTGTGTGTGACCTTTGGAGTTACTTGCCCATAAACCAAGATTTGAATCTCTCTCCCTGCCAACTGCATGAATTTGTGCCCACAGCTTCGTGCATGCGTAGAAATTATCTGGATAGGAAAGGGCCTCGCTGCAGAGGCTCTGGAAGCAGAGCTAAACTTTAGTTGGTGTATAAATATATATCGAGAGCTTTCTGACTAAAGTTTTGGTTGTAAAAATAGCTCCTAAAATTATTTGCATGATGTTCTGCAAGTAAGTTTATGTGGGTAATTTCAGCCACTCATGTATCCAGGTAAGTCCTGCTGAATATTCAGGACATTATATGCATAACTTTACACAGATGACTTACCCCACTTCCTGGCTTTTTGAATATTGACCTCTGGGTGTTGTTTATGTAAGACGAGTGCATCCCAGAGCTGGCCAGTTCCCTGCATCCAGCAATAGGCTCCTGTTTTGGCGGGAATTTCCCACACTCCCAGTGAAACCCCAGTGAGCAGAGTTTTAAAGAAGCTTTAGAAATCGGGCTGACAGAGTCCCTCCTCTCTCCTGCAGAGACCTGGGCGGTGTCCCTGCCTCCTTTCCCATTCTGAATGGACGCCTTGGGGATGAGGTGGGACACAGCATAGACCCCCTTAGTGCTGCAAATGGAGCAAAGCTGTTGCTAGATTTGTGGACTTTTTGATCCCAATAGAGATTTTAGAAAGGTAAATGCAACAGAAAGATAACTTAGCCATTTAAATGAGTTTAGCTACAAATCCGGAGACTTTTTCACATTTCTGTAATCTCATAAGAACATAAGACTTGCCATATTGGGTCAGACCAAAGGTCCATCAAGCCCAGTGTCTGAACAGATTGGAAGCTTAACCCGAGCCCTGCACCTCTGGGCTTTCTGAGGACTTCCTTTTCTTCCACCAATCCCATGAAGGAAGGGTCCTGAGGGCAAACAATGGGAAATCGCTAGGAGGAGGGAGAACTCCAAGAAGGGAGGGGCTTTTGAGTGAGAAGGTGGAGCCAGGAGTGTCATGGAGGAGGAAGGAACAGCATAACATAAGATGTGCCATTCTGGGTCACACCAAGGGCCATCAAGCAAAGTGTCTTGTTTCCAAGTCACAAATACTTGGCAAGTACCCAAACATTAAATCGATCCCATGCCGGCAACAAGCACTGGCTATTCCCTATTGATTAATAGCAGTTTAGGGATTTTTCCTGCAGGAACTTATCCAAACCTTTTTTAAACCCAGCTATACTAACTGCCTTAACCACATCCTCTGGCAATGAATTCCAGAGCTTATTTGTGCATTGAGTGAAATAATTTTCTCCGATTTATTTTAAATTTGCTACTTGCTAACTTCATTGAGTGCCTCCTAGTCCTTGTATTATCTGAAAAAGTAAATAACTGATTCTCATATACCCATTCCAGTCCTTTCATGATTTTGTAGAGCTCTATCATATCCCTCCTCAGCCATCTCTCTCCAAGCTCAGCAGCCCTAACCTTTTTAGCCTTTCCTCATAAGGGAGCAGTTCCATGTCCTTTATAAATTCAGTCACTCTTCTCTGCACTTTCTCCAGTGCACCTAGGTCTTTTTTGAGATGCGGCGACCAGAATTGCAGGCAGTATTTAAGGTGCAGTCTCACCGTAGAGCGATACAGAAGCATTATGACATCCTCTGTTTTATTTGCCATTCCCTTCCTAATAATTCCAAACATTTCGTTTGTTTTTCTGACGGCCACAGCACACTGAGCCGACGATTTTAATGGAATATCCATTATCCACTGTGATGCCCAGATCTTTATCCTGGGTGGTAACTCCTAATATAGTAACATAGAAATGACAGCAGAAAAGGACAAAATGGTCCATTCAGTCTGCCCAGCAAGCTTCCTAATGTAGTGACTGCCACTCTGTGCACTTGTCCCCTAGCTTTATGATAAAAATTGCTGAGGCAGAAGCAGTCCTGTACTTTTTCACTTATGTCTGCATATCAGAACCCCAGACCATAAAAGTCTGGACACTCTTGGTTGTTGTCTGAATCCAATTCACTTTTTCCCCTGCCATCGTAGTGGGGCACAATGTTGCACCTGCATTAAAAGTATCAACACTTGGACTTCCGGCGATGATGTGTAGGAGGCGGAAGTGAAGGGAGAAAGCTCCGTGGCCCCGCTCCCACGAAACTGTAAATTTCGCCGTTCCTACCACTCGTTTCTGATGCCCCTACCTGGTGCCGGCTGCCGGAGGTGCTGCTGAGTCCCCGCCATTGCGAGAAATCCCGCGGGTAATGCGCAGGGCGGGTTACCCACTGCAAATCGGAGCGCCGACCCCATCGACCGCGTGCAGCCAAAATGGCCGTGGCAGCTCAGACAGGGGAGCCCTTGCTGGCCTCTGTCACGGAGGAGGCCCTGCAGAAAATTTCACAGAGAGTGACAGAGGCACTGGATGGACGTCTCTACAAGCCGCAGACTGCGATGGAGGACATCAAATTGGCGGTGGAAGGCCATGCCCAAGAGGTTAGACACCGAGGAAGGCATCATCTCTGATCTTGGGGACCTCTTAGCGACTTCAGAACGCCACGTGGCAGACCTTCAGGACCAGCAGCGCGAGCTCCTTGCCAAAATGGAGGAGCAGGAGGATAGAGACTGCCGGAATAACCTTAAGATCGTGGGCCTCCCTGAGGAGCTGAGGGACGGAGAGCTGAAGGACCTGGTAGAGCTATGGCTCCCACAGCAGGTGGGCCTCATCTTAACTGGCGAAAAGCTCCAATGTGAACAGGTGCATCGTGTGGGCCCGGCTCATGATGGCCTGGGGCGGCCGAGGCCTGTAATGGCTCGGATTCTCAAC
Source organism: Rhinatrema bivittatum (assembly GCF_901001135.1). Taxonomy (NCBI): domain Eukaryota; kingdom Metazoa; phylum Chordata; class Amphibia; order Gymnophiona; family Rhinatrematidae; genus Rhinatrema; species Rhinatrema bivittatum. The sequence continues at coordinate 786,309 of NC_042627.1, forward strand.
TGGGATCACAAGACACAATTGCTACAGGCGTACCGTCAGAAAAAGGAGGTGGAATATAAAGGTCACTGGCTGCTGCTGTTTAATGACTTCCCGGCCAGCACCGCAGCGCAGAGGAAGATAATGGCCCCCGCTTGTACAGCACTCCATAAGCGGGGCATCCAGTTTGCCTTGCTATACCCGGCGAAACTACGGGTCCAACACGACAACAAAACTATCTTCTTCACCTCAGAGGAGGCGGATGGCTTCTTGGCGACCCTTCCAAGGCTGGAAGGGGAGTGAAGAATATAGCCCTTCTGGGCGATGGTTCCTAGTTTACTACTTTACCAGTTTCCTCAGTTTCTGCAGTTGTGGGTACCTAGCCAAGAGTGACACCACCTTTCCACGCATACTGGTGTGGATTTGCCATATTCATGTACGAGCTGAGGAGGCCAGTACACGACACCCTTTTGGTACTTTGGCAAGGGTCCACTGGGGGCAGAAGGGTATGCTCCTGAGCGGCGCTCGGCCCTTGTTTAATGTTGGCCTCTCGCGCGCCTACCTCAGGAAGTTTTATGAGCAGGCCAGGAGGTCGCTGTCAGGGGGGGGCTTGCCTTTATTTACCCCGCATTTGCCCAGTATTCGAAATTCTGTCGGGCCATGGATGTTGCTTCCTGGGGCCTGCCCGCATGGGCTACCTGAGACTTTAGGGCAGTGGTCATGCCTGATCTAGAACCAAACATAGTGACGGATGAGGAGTGGGGCCAGAGGAGGGGGACTCTGGTTCCCAGAGAGCAGGACTGGATCTGCTCTGAGCCTCATGGAGCATTGGGGGGTGATCCTGTTGAGGGTACGATGTGTGTGGTTGCTTGGTGTGTTGTTGTGTGTGATAGTGGGGGGGGGGGTTGGGGGGAGGACCATTTCGGGTTGGTCTCAGGAGTTTTCAGTAATGCAAGGGGCACTGTATGTCATCTACCCCCCAGGGCCTAGGCTGGGAGGCCAAGGGGAGATTGTGGTTTGTGTAGCGCAGGGCCTTGATAGGTTCCGGTTCATGTCTCTAATGTTGCTCCTATATCATGGCCAACAATACAAGTGCAAGACTGAAGTAAGATCCTGGGAAAGTTTTCAAATTGGTTATTTATTTAATATTTTCATTGCGGCTACTCCTTGTTTTAGATACAGTCCTTAGATGAATCCCCCTAAGGACTGTATCTAAAACAAGGAGTAGCCGCAATGAAAATATTAAATAAATAACCAATTTGAAAACTTTCCCAGGATCTTACTTCATTCTTGCACTTGTATTGTTGGTCATAATTGAGAGTGCAAGGTCTACTTCGGTGTGTGTCGGATCAATTTCCTATATCATGGCACATGTTAAAATTATTACCATGAATGTGGATGGCATCCATTCCCCGGTAAAGCGGTCTAAATTATACACCATGTTTAAACGCATGAAAGCACAGGTGAGTAAAGAGATGGCGGAAACGCTGTTTCATGGGCTTCCTTGGCCTCGCCTTACACAAAAGCAGCTGGCTATAACAAATCAACCTATTACTAATCAGGAAATGTATGCCATTATTCAAAAACTTAAGCTAGGTAAAGCGGCTGGGTAGGATGGGTTTGCGTCCGAGTATTATAAAATTCTAGGTCTTGGAGATCCCACCCCCCTGCAATCCTACTCTGGGGACGTATTACAAACTAATACCCTACCAGCGGTTTCTAACCAATCTGTTATTGTGGTTCCCCCTAAACCGGGTAAGGGTCCACTGGAGGTGGGGTCCTATCACCCTATCTCGTTGCTTAATGTGGATATTAAAATCCTAGCCTCAGTCCTAGCTGCCAGGTTGTCCACTATCCTACCGTGCCTTATTCATGAGGATCAGTCTGGGTTCGTAATGGGACGTCGAGGGGTGCGGAATGTACCCCGATTGTGGGTGGCTCTGAGTTATCAGGCAGAAGCACTGATCCTAAGCCTAGACGCCGAGAATGCTTTCGATTCTCTCTCATGAGAGTATATGTTTTGGGTGCTACAGCAGGATGGTTTTTCAGGTGTCTATCTGCAATGGTTATGCACCCTTTACAGCAATCCCAGTGCTACCATTTTACTCAACGGAATGCCTACGAGGGCTTTTCCCATTCATTGTGGAGTCTGCCAGGGCTGCCCCCTTTCCCCCTTGCTGTTTGTCCTAGCCCTGGAGCCCCTGGCCATCTGCCTCTGACGGGAACGGGGTATTAGTGGAATTAGTGTGGATGGACACCCTCTCAAAATGGCTCTGTTCGCAGATGACCTTTTACTATTTGTTGGGCGGCCCAGAACTAGCGTGCCTGCTATTATCATTTTGTTTGACCACTTCCATATGAATGCTGGCCTCAAAATAAATTATGCTAAGTCGGAGGGCTTGGGTTTAAACACGCACCTTCCAGACACGTGGGCCCGGGTAAATTAAAGTATCTAGGAGTTTGGATCCCGCGGGACTTGAAGCTATTATTTATTTATAACTTTATAACTTATATACCTTAAATATTATATACCTTAAATATCTCTCCCTGTATTGCTAAATTCGTAATGGGACATCAAGTGTTATTTGTGCATTGCCATGAGTGATTTTTAATCAGTAAAACGATTGATAAATGCAAGCTGAAATTTATTTCACAGAGCTGGAATGAAACTCCTCTCTCTTTGCTGGTGGAAGGAGGAGCGGGGATTTGCCAGGGCTGCACTTTATTTGACACAGCCTGAAGGGGCTGCTTCCCGTCTAACATCCTTATATTGAAACTGGGCCCAGAGCCAAAGGCTGAGGCTGCAAGAACCGGGCTCTGACTCACGCAGGCATCTGACATCTGCAACCCCTCGTGACTCCATTCTGTAGTTCCTATTGCCCTCTCATAACCTTTCTCTTCCTGCACAGTTCAACCAGTGCCCCTCCCTCCTCTTCCTCTTTCAGAATATACCCCTCTATCTGTGCACTCACCCCCTCCTCTTCCAGAATATACCCCTCTGTCTGTGCACCTCACATCCCCTCCTCTTCCAGAATATACCCCTCTGTCTGTGCACCTCACACCCCCTCCTCTTCCAGAATATACCCCTCTGTCTGTGCACCTCACATCCCCTCCTCTTCCAGAATATACCCCTCTGTGTACCTCACACCCCCTCCTCTTCTAGAATATACCCCTCTGTCTGTGCACCTCACACCCCCTCCTCTTCCAGAATATACCCCTCTGTGTACCTCACACCCCCTCCTCTTCCAGAATATACCCCTCTGTCTGTGCCCCTCCCACCCCATCCTCTTTCAGAATATACCCCTCTGTCTGTGCCCCTCCCACCCCATCCTCTTCCAGAATATACCCCTCTGTCTGTGTACCTCACATCCCCTCCTCTTTCAGAATATACCCCTCTGTCTGTGCGCTCACCCCCTCCTCTTCCAGAATATACCCCTCTGTCTGTGCCCCTCCCATCCCCTCCTCTTCCAGAATATACCCCTCTGTCTGTGCCCCTCCCACCCCATCCTCTTTCAGAATATACCCCTCTGTCTGTGTACCTCACACCCCCTCCTCTTCAGAATATACCCCTCTGTCTGTGCCCCTCCCACCCCATCCTCTTCCAGAATATACCCCTCTGTCTGTGCCCCTCCCACCCCATCCTCTTCCAGAATATACCCCTCTGTCTGTGTACCTCACATCCCCTCCTCTTCCAGAATATACCCCTCTGTCTGTGCGCTCACCCCCTCCTCTTCCTCTTTCAGAATATACCCCTCTGTCTGTGCCCCTCCCACCCCATCCTCTTCCAGAATATACCCCTCTGTCTGTGTACCTCACATCCCCTCCTCTTTCAGAATATACCCCTCTGTCTGTGCGCTCACCCCCTCCTCTTCCAGAATATACCCCTCTGTCTGTGCCCCTCCCATCCCCTCCTCTTCCAGAATATACCCCTCTGTCTGTGCCCCTCCCACCCCATCCTCTTTCAGAATATACCCCTCTGTCTGTGTACCTCACACCCCCTCCTCTTCAGAATATACCCCTCTGTCTGTGCCCCTCCCACCCCATCCTCTTCCAGAATATACCCCTCTGTCTGTGCCCCTCCCACCCCATCCTCTTCCAGAATATACCCCTCTGTCTGTGTACCTCACATCCCCTCCTCTTCCAGAATATACCCCTCTGTCTGTGCGCTCACCCCCTCCTCTTCCTCTTTCAGAATATACCCCTCTGTCTGTGCGCTCACCCCCTCCTCTTCCAGAATATACCCATCTGTCTGTGCCCCTCCCTCCTCTTCCTCTTACAGAATACACCACTCTGCCAGTGCACCTCACACCAGCCCACATTCTGGAATTGGCAATGTAAACATAGAAACATAGAAATGATGGCAGAAGAAGACCAAATGGCCCATCAAGTCTGCCCAGCAAGCTACGCACTTATCCTTTTTTTTTTTGGCTTCCAGTACCCTCCAGCCCTAATTCCCCTCCACCCAATTTAGAGAGCAGCTTTGAATCTGCATCCAAGTGACAGCCAAACAATTGCCAGTGGTGCTAAATTTCAATAGGCATCAGAGAATTATTGCCCTTTAGCCTCTGTTCTCTTCAGACACAGGAAGAACTTGATCAAAAGTATGCAAAGCACCTGCAAGCTGGCTCTTGTGATCACAGGCCATGCAGTGGCTATGCCCTTTGTAAGTATTTCCCTGCATGTAGGAGGAGGGGGCATGGCCACAGAGGGGCTTGTGATCGCACATGCAGGAATATTTTCTCATTGATGGTTTTCTGCTGGCATTTTTCCTGGTTTCTCACTGTGAGTGGATTTTCTTCGAGTGCATGTGTGATGAGGTCCATATTCAAAAGCATTTAGCTACATAACTCAGAAGTTATCCTGCTAAATAATATTTGGGAACTTATTCAGCTAAACTAAAGCTGGATAGTAAGTTATCCATCTAGAGTTTAGCCTCATAAGTTAGGGGTGTTCCCAGGCTGAAATGGGAGGAAAGAGTTATCTGCCTAACTTTCATATTCAGAGTTAGACAGATCACTTAACAGCTAATTTTGTTCAGCCCATAGACCTGTGCTAAAATTAGTCAGGTATACTTATCCAGCTAACTTTAAGAAAGCCAGATATATTCAGCGGCAGGGCTACACCTCTGGATATATAGGCTAAGTTAGCCACATAAGTTTAACCTGCTAACTAGCCTACAGCAGCGAATATGGACCGTGGAGTTTTTATCCAACTTGCATCTAGTTCCAGCTGGATGAAGAAGTAATCAGGGGAGCTCTGGATGCTGCAGTACTGTAGCAGGCTGCAAGGTTGCATTTCTGTGGCTTGCATTTAGTTCTGGTTGAAGAAATAATTAAGGGAGCTCAGGATGGTGTAGTATTTTAGCAATTGCTTGGCTGCATTTCTGTGGCTTGCATTTAGTTTTGGCTGTATGAAGAACATAAGAACACGCCATACTGGGTCAGACCAAGGGTCCATCAAGCCCAGCATCCTGCTTCCAACAGTGGCCAATCCAGGCCATAAGAACCTGGCCAAGAAGTAACTCAGGGAGCTCAGGATGCTGTATTATTTTAGCAGGCTGCATGGTTGCATTTCTGTGGCTTGTATTTAGTTCTGGCCGGATGGAGAAGTAACTCAGGGAGCTGCATGGTTGCATTTCTGTGGCTTGTATTTAGTTCTGGCCGGATGGAGAAGTAACTCAGGGAGCTGCATGGTTACATTCTGTGGTTCGATTAGCTGGGAAAATGGATTGCAGTTAATTTCCCTTTTGTGTGGTTTACTTTATGGACCTGATATTGAAACTCATCCAACTAAATGGCGGCTGCTGAGTATCTGGCTACGATCAGCAGCCACGACTTAGCCGGATAAGTAGATATCCAGATACGTTATGAGCGGTCAGTGAGTAGATTGGGTGGTGCTACTTAACTGGATAAGTATAGGAAATCCTAACTTATGCAGCTGTATGAATATCAATAGTTATCCGATGAAGAGAACTGGATAAGTTAGACCTGCCATACAGTAGGTCTAACTTAGGGGGTTATGGGATGTTTCGCATGTGATAGCAAAAAAAGGGGCGGAGTCAGGGCAGCGTCTGCCCCGGAAGAGGAGGAGTCGGGGCGAACACCCCGAGGACATCGCGGATAGCGAAAAGGTAAGAACCCTTTTGGCTGCCCATTTCGCGCCCAATAGCATCGCCTTTTATGATGGCGCTTTCGCAGGCCCGCCCCCCCTACCCCCCCGTTAGCACGTGATTCAGGGAGCCCTGCGACATTGGTAAATCTAGGCCTTAGTTGGATATATTAAGCAGCGCTGCTGTACTGCTGAATATCCCATGTAAGATAGCCGGATAAGTTTTATCTTACACAGACATTTTGTTTTAAATATTGACCTGTAAATGTTTAAAGAATCCATTGTGGCATCACTTGCTGTGTTTTCCTGTAAAGGTAAGTTACTGGGTGTTCTGATCACTGCTGACTGCTCCCCTCTGGCCTGGTATTTTGTGCGTATGAGGTTTGCCGCTGGTGTTGCGTTCAGGCTTGGGGCATAATTCTGATTGCGTTTGTTTTCCTGTAAAGGTAAGTTATTGGGTGCTCTGATCACTGCTGACTGCTCCCCTCTGGCCTGGTATTTTGTGCATATGAGGTTTGCTGCTGGTGTTGCGTTCAGGCTTGGGGCATAATTCTGATTGCGTTTGTTTTCCTGTAAAGGTAAGTTATTGGGTGTTCTGATCACTGCTGACTGCTCCCCTCTGGCCTGGTATTTTGTGCGTATGATGTTTGCCGCTGGTGTTGCGTTCAGGCTTGGGGCATAATTCTGATTGCGTTTGTTTTCCTGTAAAGGTAAGTTATTGGGTGTTCTGATCACTGCTGACTGCTCCCCTCTGGCCTGGTATTTGTGCGTATGAGGTTTGCCGCTGGTGTTGCGTTCAGTCTTGGGGCAGAATTGTGACTGCGTTCGTGCTGCAGGCTTGATTAGAAGATCTCAGGGCTGAGAGGATGTGCAATGCGGGAATGGATTCCACACTCCTCTGATGATTTCTCCAACTACTTCTTTTGGTTTCTTTTCTGGTTAGGGGAGTGGAGGGGAACTCTCTTGCCCTTCCCCCAAACCCTCTGATTGCTGGGAAAGGGTTGGGAGCCTACGTGTGCCCAACTCTTAAATCCAGTTCTTCCTTCATGTGGTTTTATGATTGCGTTTATTATCTAAACATCATTGAATTCATTATTAACATCAGGCACATGATCTGAGGCAGGGAAATCCTGGGCTGTGTTTTATCAGCTACTTCCTCATTTCCAAGGTCCCTTGGTTACAAAAACAAGTGACGGGTTAGCTCAGTATTAAAGAACATTTCCTAGGGCTGTAAAGCTCAGGGGTTAACAGGAAATCCCTATGCTAATTCTAGCCGTTTTGTGTTAAAATCTCTGCTTCATAGGGTTTTGCTGTTATGTGACTAATTCTTTATTTTCTAAGGACAGGGTTTCTGTTTTTAAGCTTGGTTTATTTTTTTTTTACTGGCTGTTGTGAGAGGCCAGAGGGCTACAAAAGCATTTGTACCATTCCCTAGGGCAGGGCCCTGCATCTGTAGGGTCCTTTCTTGTTGGTGGTAGATGGCCCCAGGAGACGTTCCCGTGAGAAGAGCACCACACAGCTCACAGTCTGAGATGAGCATTGCCACAGCTAGGCGAGGAGATCCTGAGAGAGAGATCATTAGTGGGCAGTGAGGAGGAGTAAGGAGGGGGGGGGGTTATTGAGAAGAAAGTAGGAAGTGGATATGGTGAGAGCTCTTTGTAGAAGAGGTATAAGTGATCCCAAGGTGACCATCTTTTCTCATTGGAGGTACTTGTTGAGGGCCCGTAAGTCTAGAATAGGACAGACACCTCCCGATTTTTTGGGGATTAAGAAGTACCGGGAATAGAACCCTAGGCCTTGCTGAGAGTATGGAATGGGTTCTATCGCTCTTGACTGGAGAAGGAGAGAAACCTCTTGCTCCAGAAGAATGTTCTCCACGTTTGTAGAGGTGGGGAGTCTGGTGGTAGGGCGAGAAAGTTCAGATGGTAACCCTGAGCAATGATTGCTAATACCCATTGATCAGATGTGATTGTATGCCACATGTTGTGGAAGTGGCACAATCGACCTCCTACTGGAATGTTCGACAGAGGGATCCGGCTGCTGCTTTCTAAATGGAAGTCAAAAACCTGAAGCAGGTCCCGGTTGAGGGAGCTGCTTGTGGTTTTTGTTTTCGGGCTTGACGAGACTGTGGATGGTGGCGGATAAGACTTCTTAGAGTCCTTTCTGTAAGGCTTTTTGGAGGAGAAGTCAGAAGGCATCAAAGAGAGCTGTCTTAGGGTCTCATGATGGTCTTTTAATTCTGCCACCGTCCGTTGAATCTGTTCGACAAACAGATTATCTCCGATACAAGGCAGGTCGGATAACCGGTCTTGTACTTCTGGGCGAAGGTCAGAAGACTTGAGCCAGGCCCACCCCCTCGCCGAAATGGCAGCTGCAGACACTCTGGTAGAGGTGTAAAAAATGTCATAAGATGTTCTAATCTCATGCTTGCCTGCCTCAAAACCCTTGTTGACTAGGGCTTGTAATTGTTCTTGAAATTGCTGAGGCAGGGAGTCTGAGAAATCCGGTATCTGCTTAAAAATGATCCTGTTATATTGGGTCATATAAAGCTGGTAGGCTGCAATTTGGAAGATGAGCATGGCCCCTTGAAATACTCAGCAACCAATGTTATCTAGGAACTTCTGTTCCTTTCCAGGAGGAACAGATGAGTGAGGTTTTGACCTCTTTGCCCTTTTTTGAGCAGACTCTACAACAACCGAGTGGTGATCAAGCTGAGATTTTTGAAAACCTGGGGCTGATTGTACCAAATAGGTAGTGTCAGCTTTTCTATGTACTGGAGCAACTGATCCAGGATGTTCCCAGTTCTTCTTAAGAAGATCAAGAAGGACCTGATAAATGGGAATAGAGGTGATTACCTTGGGGGCATCCAGGAATTGGAGCAATTCCATCATCTGGTGCCTATCATCCTGTTCAGTCTGCAATTGGAAGGGAACCAATTCAGACATTTCCTTCACAAAATTTATAAAGGAGAGGTCTTCTGGAGGAGAACGCTTCCTACTACAGCAGAAAACCATCAATGAGAAAATATTCCTGCATGTGCGATCACGAGCCCCTCTGTGGCCATGCCCCCTCCTCCTACATGCAGGGAAATACTTACAAAGGGCATAGCCACTGCATGGCCTGTGATCACAAGAGCCAGCTTGCAGGTGCTTTGCATACTTTTGATCAAGTTCTTCCTGTGTCTGAAGAGAACAGAGGCTAAAGGGCAATAATTCTCTGATGCCTATTGAAATTTAGCACCACTGGCAATTGACCTTAACCTTAGATCTGAGTACACCCTGTCTGCTGCCTGCCCTGACCTCTGGCCTGTCCCTGTATATCCTGTCTACTGCCTGTCCCGACCTCTGGCCTGTCTCCGGTATATCCTGTCTGCTGCCTGTCCCGACCTCTGGCCTGTCCCTGTATATCCTGTCTACTGCCTGTCCCGACCTCTGGCCTATCTCTGGTATATCCTGTCTACTGCCTGCCCTGACCTCTGGCCTGTCCCTGTATATCCTGTCTACTGCCTGCCCTGACCTCCAGCCTGTCCCTGTATATCTTGTCTGCTGCCTGCCCTGACCTCTGGCCTGTCTCCGGTATCTTCTATCTGCCGCCAGCCCTGACCCCAGTCTTGGACTCCTATCTGGTTGACTGCCCCAGGGACCCACCTAAGTCATTTCAGCCATCAGAACCCAAGGGATGAACCTGGGGGGAGGTGGCTGGTATAGGTGAAGCTGTAGTTGGTCCCCCCGCAGGTCGCCCACCAACTGTCCGCATGGGTCTAACGGGTTCACTTGCTGGGCTGCACCAACCACGCCTTGGCACTAAGGGCCCAGAGATACTGAGTTGATAACAGACAGCAACTCACTCTGCTAGAGGCTCTCTCCACGTAAGTATTTACCTTATGCTTCTTCTCACTTGTAACCACTGGAGATACTTCCACCCATTTATAAGATTCTTGTTCTTCTTTCGTGTTACATATAATTTCAATTTATAATACAAGACATTATGATATCAATCCAAAAAAATTATCAGACCAATCAAACATGTCTCTGAATTTCAAACAAAATGTTAAACTATTTTATTTATATTTCTTTTCTGAATTTGAATGTTAAAAGATGAAAGAAATACTGAATAGTTGAATGGAAAATGAAAGAGTGATTGATTAAAACATTACCTAATTTAATATTTAAGAGATGAAATGAATGGTGACAGATTGTCAACATTGCGAACTGAAGATCTCGTACAGGACAGGGTACTTCCTTCATACAACAGATGTGCTTTCCAGGACTACTCCCGTGGATAAATGGGTTTAATTCCTAAGCACATTCAATCTTTGGCTTCTCTGCTGAGAGTCAGACTGAGATCATTCACTAGCTCCTGGAACCAAGCTTTTAGATCTATACCATAAAGCTAGAGCTAAAAATTCTGTCCCTTCTGTAATTTCGGCAGTTATTACGCTCCCTCAAGAGACATACATTTTATATGAGAAAGGAAATGCTTTGAAGAGTTTAACATGACCTTCTAAATTCATTGCTATTTTTTTTCTAGCAATGTGACCTGTTTTTTTTACCAGCTTATACTGCTATTAATAACACTGCTGCGATTCCCAAAAGCTCTCAGTTTTTGTCTTACTTTCCTCAAAGATTCTTTTACCTCTTTGTTTCTTAGACTATAGATGATTGGGTTTAACATTGGCGTAATAACCGAGTAGAAGACGGACACTGCTTTGTTCAGATCTATGGAGTCACTTGACGCTGGCCTCACATACATGAAGATTACTGTTCCATAAAATATGGTGACAACAATGAAATGCGAGGCGCAGGTAGAAAATGCTTTCTGTTTCCCTGAGGCAGAGGGGATCCTCAGAATGGTGGAGATGATAAAAATGTAAGACACCATCACTAGGAGAATGGAGCTAAGAACCACAATTGTTGACAACAAAAAGACAATCAGATCAATAGCAAATGTATCAGCAGATGATAACTTTATAAGTGGAGCTACATCACAAAAGAAATGATTGACTTTATTGGAGCTATGGAAGGGTAACCCTGAAATAACAGATGTGGGTGTGATTGGGACAAGAGCACCACAAAGCCAAGAAGAAAGAACTAGCAACAAGCAAACCCTGTGACTCATTATTACACTGTAGCGCAGTGGGTTACAGATGGCCAAATATCTATCAAAAGCCATTAATGCAAGCAGGAAGAACTCAGTGGTGCCAAAAAAGAAAAAAAAATACATCTGGATTAGACATGCATGGAAAGAAATGGTTCTGTTCCCTGTAGATAAGTCTGACAGCATTTTAGGAACAGTGACCGTTGTATAACAGATTTCCAGGAACGAGAAGTTACTGAGGAAAAAGTACATAGGAGTGTGAAGATGAGAGTCAGCTCTGGAGACAGCAATGATCAGCAGGTTTCCAAGAATGGTAAATGTGTAGATCATCAAAAATGCCAGAAAGAGGACAATCTGCAGATCTTCATGACTAGAAAATCCCAATAAAATAAAGATCACATTGCTTTGATTTCTTGAGGCTCTATCTTCATAGTGTTGCATCTACGATTAGAAATGTATGATAAAGTTCATTCCAAAAATGTTTAAAAGAAACCCCTATTGAAGAGTAAGATTTCCTAGTCTGAATTAATCACAGTCAGCAATGACTTGCTAAGATTGTGGTTGGTTACTCATTCAAGACTAAAAATGTTTGGATGAAAAATTATTATTATTTCATAGAATGCTAATAGTGTACTGAGCATAGAGGTCCGTGCCCTGAAATTCACCCAGAAGTCATATTTTATCAGGAGTCATATACAAATGATCCTACTAGAAAACCTCCTGTACATAAATTTGTAATTCCCTTTGAGTTTGGATTTAAAAAGGTGAGAAAAAAACCTTACACACTATGGAGAACAATGCAGAAAAGGAGCTATTTCTCATTGAAGTGCAGTTATCTTAATTGCAAAAAAATGGCCCACGAATGCAGTTTTGTGTGTATTTTAGTGCTGTGAACATAGCTAATGAGATATTTTCATTGCAGCAACTCATTAACTTTCAATTTGAATGAAATTTTACAAGTGTAAATGTACATATGAAATTTCATTGCATAGCAAACCCCCAAAATTTGCAAAGTTCACTTTGAACATAAAGAGGGACACTTGGGAGTGAGAGAGGATGCCAGTATCATTGCATAGCGTTCCTGATCTAGCCTGTGGGGATCGGGAGAGAGAGGCGAGTTTCATCAAGCCTACCAGTTACACCTGGTTCCTGGGCCTGCCTGTGACATCACTTCCTGGATTCCCCGCCATTAACGATCAAGTACAGTGGCACTGAATCAGGAGTGAGAAAGGATGCAGTGTCATCGCGTAGTGTTCCTGATCTAGCCTGTGGGGAGTGGGAGAGAGAGGTGAGTTTCATCAAGCCTACCAGTTGCACCTGGTTCCTGGGCCTGCCTGTGACATCACTTCCAGGGTTCCTTGCTATTAAAAATTAAGTACAGCACTGCGCCACTGCTGAATCACCTAAGCTATGCACCAACATGGTGCAGAAATGCTTGCTGTCCTATTCCTATCTAATCTGGGGAAGATAGATAAGAAAATGAAAGGTTCAGTCTGTGCTCTCCCAACTGGGTTGACTCCTCTTTCCTCTTTAACCCAACTGACTATAGTCTTGTTTTCTTTACAGAGGGTACAACTTGGGAGTACAGAGCTTGGAAGCGATGTGCATCCTGTTCTTTTGGAATCGTTGGTCTCCCTGAGCCCAGGAGCTCTCTCATCACCCCTTTGTCTGAACTAGGGGGAGAAGGTAGGATTGGTACATCCACCCATCAGTCTCCCAAAGATGGGATAGTTCCAGCAATTGAAGCTGTTGCTGGTAGTACAGCTTCAAATCAAAGGGAGTATGTTTGTTCTAGCAAGCTTGAAGTTATTACTCTTGAAGTCCTTTGGAATGCCATCTCCAAAATGGAGTGATCCCTTACTAATAGAATGGACTCAATGCTTGTGAATTTTGGGTCTACATCTGCTGTGGTTAATGAACATACACAACTAATTACTACTTTGTCTGATAAGATTAATACTATGGAAGAGAAATTTTCAACACAACGTTAAGAACATAAAGCTTGCCATACTGGGTCAGACCAAGGGCCCAACAAGCCCGGTATCCTGTTTCCAACAGTGGCCAATCTAGGTCACAAATACCTGGCAGGATCCTGAGGGGTAGATAGATTCCAAGCTGCTTGTCCCAGGAATAAGCAGTGGATTTCTGCAACTCTACCTTAATAATTGTTAATGGACTTTTCCTCCAGGAACTTGTCCAAACCTTTTTAAAATACAACTATACTAATTGCTTTCACCACATCCTCTGGCAATGAATTCCAGAGCTTAATTATGCATTGAGTAAAAAAACATTTTCTCTTATTAGTTTTAAATGTATTAGCCAGTAACTTCATTGTGTGTCCCCTAATTTTGTATTTTTTAAAATAATAAACAACTGATTAACATTTTTTCATTCCACTCATTATTTTACAGACCTCTATCATATCTCCCCTCAGCTGTCACTTCTTAAACCTCTTTAGCCTTTCTTCAGAGGGGAATTGTTCCATCCCCTTTATCATCTTGGTCATCTTTCTCTGTACCTTTTTTTAATTCTGCTATATCTTTCTAGAGATATGGTGACTAGAATGGAACAGAATACTCAAGATGAGGTTGCACCATGAGGCCATGCAGAGACATTGTGATATTATCTGTTTTATTCTCCATTCCTTCCTAATAATCCCTAGTAATATATTTACTTTCTTGGCTGCTGCTGCACACTGAGCAGAAGATTTCAACATATTTTCAGTGAAGACACCTAGATCCTTTTCCTGAGTGGTGACTCTTAATGTGGAACCTTACAGTTTTTAGCTACAATTTGGATTACTCTTCTCTAAGTTTATCACTTTGCACTTGTCTACATTAAATTTCATTTGCCATTTGCATGCCCAGTCTCCCAGTTTTGCAATGTTCTCTTGCAATTTCTCATAATCCTCTTGTGATTTGACAACTTTGAATAATTTTGTGTCATCAGCAAATTTGATCACCTCACTTACTGTTCTCATTTCCAGATCATTTATAAATATATTAAAAAGTATTGTTCCAAGACACTCCACTATTCAACTTTTTCCATTGGAAAAATTACCATTTAGCCCTATTCTCTGTTTTCCATCCTTTAACCAGTTGGCAATCCACAAAAGGACACTGCCACCTGTCCCATGACTTTCTAATTTCCTAAGAACTCTCTCATGAGGGACTTTGTCAAATGCTTTCTGGAAATCCAGATATACAATTTCAACTGGCTCACCTTTATCCTCATGTTTATTTACCCTCTTAAAAATGTAGCAAATTTGTGAAGTAAGATTTCCCTTGGCAAAATCCATGTTGGCTTTGTCACTTTAAACTATGCTTAGCTATATGTTCAGCAATTTTATTCTTTATGATACTTTCTACCATTTTGCCTGGCACAGATGTCAGACTCACTGGTTTGTAATTTCCTAGATCACCCTTGATCCCTTTTTAAAAATTGGTGTTACAATGGCAACCTTCCAATCTTCAGGTACCATAGCAGGTCCACAATTTCATTTTTTAGTTCTTTCAGCACTCTGGAAAGTTTACCATCTGGTCCAGGTGAGTTACTATTCCTTAGTTTGTCAATTTGCCCTAGTACATCTTCCAGGTTCACTGATATTTGTTTCAGTTCCTCTGAATAATCACCTTAAACATGTTTAAACCGCTCTTAAACATAAGAGTGGTTTAAACATTGTAATGAAGCATTGTTAAATAATAACGATAGCACTACCATGAGCATGTATGCATTAAGAATTTCATGAAGTGTAGGTTTTTTTGGTTATTAATAATTAACAGTGATTAATGTATAAAGTACTATATTTTAGGGAGAGATTGAGTTTAGCAGCAGAATAGTGGTAAGGGCTACAAATATTCATGTGTGGAGATTTATATATGTTGAAGAGTTCTATGAGAGAAGTGCTCTAATACTCTCAAAGGGGAATATTTAATATGAGCAATTTTATATAAAAAATTAATATTGGAAAGGAAAGGTTGTTTTAATAGCTTTGAAATAAACACGTTGTTTTTATATTATTGAAAGATTTGATGTATGATTTTTTCTGTAAGTCAAAAGTGCTTTTTTCTTTTCTCCAAAATTTGTTTTGGAGGTAATTTTGTGTAATACAATAAGCACAAGTTAAGACAAATACATTGCCAGTTTTTTGGATATATACATTTATTTATTTATTATATATCATTTTCTGCATATTGAGAGCACTCCATGTAAATCTTGTGAAACCCCATATATCACCTATAACTCAAACTTCTTTTGCAAAGGTCAAATTGCTTGGTCACTTAAAACCATTTCTCAACCATAGCAACTTCCGTACAGTCTTACAAGCATTCTTATTTCATCTCTTGATTACTGTAACTCTGTTTTTATTGGTATACTTCAAAGTATATTTTGCTTATTATACATTTTTCAAAATATGGCAGCTAGAATGCTGACAGGAGCTAGAGTCAAGGTCTACCTTACTCCAGTACCTTTTCCCTAAATTGGTTGCCTCTGCAATGACAGATTCATCATAAAATGGCTTCCATTATTCATTGCTTAACATATCTTCCCTATGGATAACATCCACTCTCCAAATCCACACTTCTTGTTACATACTCTGTTCATCCACTCAGTTTCTGTTAGACATACCTGGCCCACGTCATGCCTGTTTAGACTTAATCAGGGAAAGGGCATTAGCAATAGTGGGACCTACCTTGTGGAACAATTCACCACTATATATATATATATCAAAGACCCAAAGGAATTCAGGAAAAGCCTTAAAATATTTTTATTTAGAGACACATTTAAGGATTTCCAGGAACAATTAAAGGCCTAAGTGGTTTTCTCTGCTCCACAGATCTGTATGTCATCTATGTGGTTAATAAGCAATTTTTAAAATTGATTTTATTATTTATTTATTTATTTATTTATTTAAAAACTCTTTTAGACCGTCATTAATTTAGATAACCATCACAACGGTTTACAGAAAGGCACGATAAAGAAAATTATGAGTGGTATAGATTTACAAATTAAACATGTGCCATCATAGTACAGTAACATTTTAGTACAATAAACTATGTGTTTAAGTTAATCCTATCTGTTTGTTAGGAAATTGTTAAGCGGTTCGAATTTAACATTAATATGCATTTGTAGGTTAAAAACAACAACTGCTTGCTTGGTGCGTCCTTATCAATCAACTGTTTTTCTCCTTCTCTTTATCTTTATAAAAAGCTTGTTTAAAGAGCCAGGTTTTCAGGTTAGTTTTGAATATTTTCAAATTTCTCTGCAGCCTTATTTCGAGTGGCATAGTGTTCCATAGCACAGGAGCAGCCAGTGACAGTGCTCTTTCCCTTACTTGAGTGAGGCGTTCTGACTTAACAGAGGGGACAGTTAGTAGAGCCTTATTAGCAGATCTCAGGTTTCTGTGCGGGACATGTACGCGCAGTGCAGTGTTAAGCCAGTCTGCTTTTTCATCATGGATTAGCTTATGAATTATACATAGTGCCTTATATTGTATTCTTTGTTCAATTGGAAGCCAGTGTAATTCGGCAAGTGTTCCTGTAATGTGGTCACTCTTTTTTTTGCCAGTCAAAATTCTAGCAGCAGAATTTTGCAATATTTGCAGTGGCCTAATCGTAGATTGTGGTAGTCCTAATAGCAGAGAGTTACAATAGTCTGTGCTTGCAAATATCATTGCCTGTAGAACTGTGCGAAAATTGTTTAGCATTAGCAGGGGTTTTAATCTTCTCAGGGTCATTAGTTTACCATATCCTTCTTTTACTTTCTGTGAGATGTGCTGTTTCATGTTTAGCTCAGGGTCAATTATTACCCTAGATTCCGTACTTTTATTGCTAACTCAACGGCTTGATTATTTTTTATTGTGATTGTAGGTTGTATAGGGTGTATATTTTTTTGCTTAAGGTGTAGGAATTCAGTTTTGTCGATGTTAATTACTAGTTTCATCTGGTTTAGGAGCTGTTTGATTATTTCAAGATACATATTGGCTAGTTTCATTGTTTCTTCAATGGTGTTTACAATGGGTAACAGTAGTTGTATATTGTCTGCATATATGTAATATATGATTCCAAGTCCTGCTAGTAGGTGACATACTGGGAGGAGATAAATGTTAAAGAGTGTTGCAGACAGAGCTGATCCCTGTGGGACACCTGTTAGCAGTGTGACTTTGTCTGAAAGTGTATTTTTGATTTGTACTTGGAAACATCTATTGTTTAAGTATGACTCAAACCAGTTTATTGTTTTGTTAGTGAGTCCTATTTCTTTCAGTCTGATTAGTATTTTGTGATTTACTTATTTTATTTATTATTTATTTTAAGTCTTTTCTATACCGTCGTTTGGTGGGGACCATCACAACGGTTTACATTAAGGCACATAAAAGTAATGATACTACAATTTGCCTGTTTACATAGGTGCCATAAGGTTCGGTAACACAGTTTACATAGTTTACATAGGTTTACAAAGTGACATTCATAGCTATGACTCAGCAAACACACAATGATTGGTTACAGAGGTAGTATTCCTATACATGTATTAATATCTATGTTATGAATTTTCTCTTTCATATGAATAACATCTCTTGCTGGATTTATTTTCATGTTTTGTTTATTATCTTTTGTCTTTCTTGTCTTTGTGGTTCTCTATTTTCAGGTGTATTAGGTTAATTTATACGTGTTTCTGAATAGCCATGTTTTTAGTTCACATTTTAATCTCTATCAGGTAAAATATGTAATGTCTCAGGCAGAGAATTCCATAGCTTTGGGCACACTACAGAGAACATATGATCTCTTATTTACGTCAGATGTGTGCTCTTTATTGATGGAATTGTCAATAGTCCTTTATTTTGGGATCTCAATGTTTGCTGAGGTGTGTAGGGTTGTAATGTCACTCCTAATAAGCTGGAGGTATTGTAATGAATGATGTTGAAAATTATTGTTAGTACTTTATAATAAATTCTGGATTGTACTGCTAAGCAATGCGGTGAGATCAGCAAGGGTATAATGTGGATCCTAGTAGGAGTCTTGCTGTGACAATTCTGTAGTAGTTGTAGTGGTTTTAAGTGACTTGCTGGAAGACCTGGTAGTAAGGGAATAGCCACTGCTATTAATTGCATCAGTAGCATGGGATCTTTTTGGTGTTTGGGTAATTGCCAGGTTCTTATGGCCTGGATTGGCCACTGTTGGAAACAGGATGCTGGGTTTGATGGACCCTTGGTCTGACCCAGCATGGTAATTTCTTATGTTCTTAAGGAGTTGCACTAGTTTAGGTTTTAGATCTATGGGATCCATATTCAACAGCATTTAGCAGAATAACTTGTGAATTATCTGGCTAAATGCTGACTTTGGAATATGTATGTCACTAATGTGGATAACACAGGCGCATTCCAGGACAATATTCAGCTGGATTTCTGATAATGGCATAGGACAGTCCTAAAGTTAGCTAAAGACTTATCCAGCTACTTTTTAGATAGTCAGTTATATTCAATGTGCCTCTGAATATTCCACCAAAGTTAGCCAGATAAGTTTATCTGAACAGCGACTGAAAATGGACTCCAATAGGTTCAATGTTCTCTGTCTCCATTACTTCTTAATATAATCTACCTTGAGACCATCCAGTGAAAAAGGCAGAATATCAAATGAATGCTCATAAATAAGCAAATAAACAAAATGACTGCAGTTTAAGAATGAAGGTAGATTTTATATAGTGCGTGCATACACCTCTTATGAAAATACTTGTGTGTGAACTTTTAAACATTAGTTTGCCAACATCTTCATCAGTTTATCTAATCTCTCCACTCTGAACCCGCCATCACCACTTAACTCAGACTTCTCATTCAAAAACTGTAGATGAAATGTAAGTGCGATTTCAGTTCTGTGATTCAAACAACATACAGACAAGTTTGGTGATATATATATATATATTAATAACTCACATGCAAACCTCCAAACCCTATCCGAAACATCCTTAAACCCCCCTTTTTTCTTCTTTAACATTTATGTATGACACTGCTAGTAAACACATTACTTCCCATTTTTACAAAAAGTACTTACACACATAGATGGTAATATTTAAACATGCATGTGGGCGCACATGTGCACCCAGGGACATGTTCATTTTATAACATATGCATGTTATAAAACAGCCTAAATGCACATACATGTGCATGCAATTTTAAGTGGACTCGTGCCTATCTGTGCAAATGCCACTTCTACCATGTAAGTGGGGTCTTTTAAAAGACATATGAATCAATGCCATTACCAGTTTTACCAATTCATTCCCAGTTCACCAGGTAGAGAATAAGAATTTCAAACTCCACTAATTTAATAGCCTCCCTTCTTCCCTGTTAGATCTGACCCTTAAAACCCCACTGATATGTTTAGTTTTTTTGTTTTATGACTTATACTCCATCAATAGTAGAATTCAAGTTACGCGGCCGGGGAACCTGGCACATGGCTGTGCATGAAAGTATTTATGCGCAAGGTAAAATCCAGGCGTGCCCATGCCCTGCCCAGACTACACCCAATGCCCCGTCCCTTTATCAGAACTGTTCATTTGTGCACATAGTGGCAAGTACATGCATACGCAGGCAGCTTTTAAAATCCACTCGGCGCACACCAGCCCAACTTGTGGGTATATTTCCCAGTTTTGGTGTGTGCCAGCCTATTAAAATTCACCTTTTAGTGGGTAATGTCCCAAAGAATGTATATGTATAAATGTAAATATTATTGTAGCAATTTTCAAAAGCCATTGACCCATGTAAAGTGCACTTACGTGGATAAATCCTATGGACAATTCAATGGGATATATTGTAGCAATTTTCAAAAGCCCACTTACTCGGGTAAAGATCATTTACATATGTAAAACTCATTTTTAAGTGTGTAAATGTATCTGAAAATCAGGCCCAAAAATTCCAACTTTATGCATTAAAATCTTTAGAAAATTAACCCCATAATCTATTATATTGTTATTTCTTAATATCTCATATTATTTTATTGTTTTGATTTACCTTCAATGGAACTCAGTGCACTTGTATCTAAAGTCTCGACTCTTGAACAGATATGCCTAGAGAGAACAGTAATTTAAGTCCTTTCAGGAGCACTAAAGGGACCACATCCCAAGTGACTTGAATGCTTTCCATCGTGTATCTGACCTAAGAGAGCAATTATTTTAGAGTGCACGTGATTATATTAAAAAAAAAAAAAAGGGATCACGTGATGTGCTGAGCCGTGAGGACGCACGGACCTCAGGCTCGCAGGCCCACCCCACCAATCGCGGCCCATCATAGCGCGAAAATTGACTTCCAGGCAATTTTTTGAGTTCCTCGGGCGAAAGGTGCATGTCCTCAATTCGCACCTGGTGCAAAACTTCGCCGGCCATGACTTCCAAGGGAGGGAGGAAGGAGAAGGAAAAACCACGGGCTCTGGAACCAAAGATGGCGGACAATGGCGGGGGTGAGTCGGCATCGGATCCTCCCCCTTCTCTCACCCTGGTGGATATCAAGGCAGCAATAAAAGAAGCCTTAGACGAAAAATGGTCGCAACTCCACGATGAGCTGGGAGAGGTCCGGGATTCCATTGCAGCCCTGCACCCCCGCCTTGACCAAATTGAATCTCGAGTATCGGGGATTGAGGATGGCTCGGTGAAAATGGCGGGCGATGCGGCGAATCAACATAAACTTATCGCCGCGTTATCTCAGAAGGTAGAGGACCTTGAAAATAGGGCCCGTAGGGATAACCTCAGGTTCCTGGGTTTTTCCGAAGACATCGCCGAAAAAACTTTTTGTTCCTTGTTAGAAACCTGGCTTCCGGAAGTTCTCGAGCTTCCTTCTCTTACTGGAAAATTGGTAGTGGAGAGGGCCCATCGCCTGGGGTCTCGGCCGGCAAATCAGGGCCGCCCCAGGCTCATCATCGCTAAGATTTTGAATTCGGCGCACAAGGCCGAAATTTGGCGGGCCTCTCGCAGCAAAGCTAACCTTACTTACCAGGGACAGACAATTCGAATCTTTCAAGACTTCTCTACGGCGGTGTCAGAGGCTCGGCGGCGTTTTTCGCCGCTGTGCACGACCTTGCATAATCGAGGGCTCAAGTTCTCTCTACTATATCCAGCCCGCCTGCGTTTCTGGCATGGGGAAACAATCCACACGTTCGACTCACCGGACCAAGCTCAACAATATATAGATAAAATGGCCTAACCGGGGGTGGTGAGCCTCTGGCGAGTATTTACCTTGATTCCCTTGGGGGAGTTACATGGGCTGGGGGCTGGCGGTAGCCTGATTGTTTCCCCACAGTTGTTTGTTCTTGCCTCCCGTTGATTTGGGGGTTTTTATTTTTTTTTGTTCTGGCGATGCGAGATTTTTTATTTTTTTCTTTTCTTCAATTTTACTTGCTCTTTGGGCGCAGGGTCTTGGCTTTCTGACCGTTCCGGCCTTCCCTGGACTTTAACTGACAGCTACGTCTTTTTTACACATTAATGGGAATGACCCAGATGTCCGGACATTTTTATTTTTCTTTTGATCTCATGGACATACCACGGACCGTTGGCTGATTTTTTTTACTCCTCTCATTCAGGTGGTTCAATGCTCGCGGGGTCTTGCAAACCCTTGCGTTTTTTTTTCTTTCTCCCTATCTAATGCATCGCGGATGCCTATATGTCTCTAGTGTTCCTGTCTGGGTTCACATGAGAGGCGGGAGGAGGGGGGAGGGGAACGTGTTGGGTTACTGCGTTGTTAATTGTCTTTCAGCTGGTTGCTGCTCTGTTACTCTAGTATTGTTACTAAACATTAGGGGTGGACCTGTTCATATCGTTACGGATCTCATAGCCTTCACTTTGAAGGCGCATTTTGGGGGATGGAGGGGGGTGGGGATTGGGATCCTTCTAGATTTGGAGGAGAGCAGGAGGTTGGGTTGGGATGGTAGGGGGGTTAGGGGAAGGGAGGGCGGGGGGAAGGGGTGTGGGGGGGAAGGGGTTGGGGGGGGTATGGGAGACATACGGGACTTGCTCTTGATAGCACACAGTGCTGGTGGTAGTGCGGTGTGGGGCGGACGGTGGCAGGCGACCTTTGCCTTTTGGATGACAGGGGGGGCCTCAGCTGGGAGGGCCTACCCCTTAGTTTCCCTTAACACTGTAGGTACTTATATCAGCTTTGAGGTAACTCATGAGTAACTCCACCAAATTAATATCTTGGAATGTTTGTGGCCTCCACACACCTATTAAGCGTACGAAGGTACTCTCATTATTGAACAGGCAGTCGGCCGGGGTGGCCTTCCTACAGGAGACTCATCTTACGGACAACGAACATTTGAAGCTCCGCCGGGCATGGGTGGGGGAGGTGCGGTATGCTTCTGCCTCCTCTAAATCCGCAGGGGTAGCCATTCTATTTCATAAACAAATCCCCGTTATCGTAAGCAAGGAAATCAAAGATCCTCAAGGGCGATTTCTTATTTTGGTAACTGAACTGTTTCACACCAAGGTGGTTTTTTGCAATTTATATGCACCAAATATTTATGATCCCCGCTTTTACCGTACTCTGTTTAAACACTTATTGCCGTTTTTATCTGATACCTTGATTGTAGGGGGGGACTTTAACACGGTTCGTGACCCTCAGTTGGACGCCTCACAGGGTCGGGGCTGGGATGCGGGAGCGGGGCGGGGTCCGACTATGTTGGAATCACATTTACATCTGCTTGATGTTTGGCGCACTTTACACCCCATGGAACGTGACTTCACTCATCTTTCTAGAGCTCATGCTTCCTTTGCCAGGATTGATTATTTTATGTTGAGCACGCACGCGTTTCATCGAGCTCTGGCGGCGGGCATTGAGAGCATAGTGGTCTCTGACCACGCCCCAGTGTGGATGGAGTTGCAGCTGGCGGCTCCGACAACCTCAGTAAGACACTGGCGCTATCCTTATTACCTTGCCCAAGACGAGAAATTTAAAGATTTTCTCTTATCAAAATGGAATGACTATGTGGCACACAACCAAGCCCACCTCTCACAACCGCTTCTATTTTGGCATACAGCTAAAGCGGTAATGCGTGGTGAAATTATTTCTTATACGGCCCAACGGCGGAAAACGATAGATCGTCGTATCCTTACCCTGAGTCAACAGGCTCGTCAGGCTCGGATCTTTATGATTCACTCACGGTCGGCCACGGCCCGGACTGATTATTTGGCTAAACAACACGCTCTTAATGCTCTGCTGCACCAGAGGGCGAGAAAAAGCTACCAATATTATCAATTTAAACTGTATCAGTACAGTAACAAGGCGGGTAAATTGATGTCTAATCTTATCAAATCCTCACGGACTAGCCGATACATCCCAGCCTTGACTGTAGCTCCGGGGACGGTGGTACGGGACACCCCTGCTATTTTACGTAGTTTTCGGGCTTATTATTCCTCACTCTATACCTCAGGGGGGGGGGATTCTGGGGCTTGTCATCGGTTCTGTAGGGACCTCCCCATCCCCCAGCTGACCACGGCGGATAACGATAAGCTTAATGTCCCGATTACACAGGCCGAAGTGTCGGCAGCAATTATCTCTTCTAAAACTTTTAAGGCTCCGGGTCCCGATGGTTTCACCTCGGAATTCTTTAAACTTCTTCGAGACTCGGTGTCCCAACCCTTAGCGAGGGCTTTTGCGGAACTCGTGTCTAACGGGTTCTTCTCCGCTTATGATAATCTGGCACACATCATATTAATCCCTAAACCCGGAAAGGATCCCCTACATGCTGACTCCTATCGCCCCATATCTTTGCTTAACTTTGAGCACAAACTGCTAGCAAAGATTTTAGCGGAGAGACTGGCAAATTGTTTACCACATTTAATTGGTGATCAGCAGGCTGGCTTCGTACGTCAACGCTACGCACTGTCCAATATTCGAAAAATTTTAGCAGCGATGACCTTGAGTCAACGTATGTCCCTCCCTTATCTCGCTATCAGTTTTGATGCCGCAAAGGCCTTTGATAGAGTGGAGTGGAATTATTTATTTACCGTACTACAACGTATGGGATTTGATGGGTTTTTTTTGCAAGCGATAAGGCTTCTATACGCTGACCCCCGGGCTTGCATAGTGGCCAATGGCGCTCAGTCGGAGGAATTTGCAGTGACACGGGGCACGAGACAGGGGTGTCCACTCTCCCCACTTCTCTTTATTTTACAACTGGAACCCTTATTGCATGCCATTGGACAGACCCCGGAGATCCGTGGTATTTATATGGAATCTGGGTTCTTTAAATCTGTGGCGTTTGCGGACGACCTGCTCCTATTTATTACCAAGCCTGCTCTATCTTTACCACCATTGTTGCGCTTAATTGGGACGTTTGGGACCTTTTCGGGTTTTCAGCTTAATGAAGCTAAGTCTTATGCCCTGGCGTATCCCCCCGACCTGCGAACTAACTGGGTAGGCATTTTTCCACTCCAGTGGGCGGGAGACAGTCTTCGTTACCTGGGAGTTGATTTACCTTCGGACCCGGAGATGGTTTACCAGGTTAATGTTCCCCGTCTGCTCCGACACACTCGGCATACCCTTTTTACGTGGAAGGCACTTCCTCTCACGTTGACGGGGCGGGTGGCACTTTTTAAGATGATCCTGCTCCCTAAATGGCTTTACCTGATGCAAAACCTTCCCATTTTATTACACCGACGGGATATAGCACGGGTGGAGGGGGAGCTGCGGAGATTTTTGTGGAGTGGTGGTCGATCTAGACTACCTCTTCGCTGGTTACAAAATCCGTGGAAGGGGGGTGGTCTAGGGGTCCCTAATCTTGCTCATTATAATCTTGCCTGTAACATGCGACTTATTCGCAACTGGCTACAGGGCTCCTCACACTATGCTCCACTATCGCTGGAGCGGACTCTTTTATATCCGCTGGCTCCCTCTTACGCTCTCCAGGGCAGAGCGCGTGACCTCCCTTGGTCTACCCGAAACTCGGCCATCACCAGGCCCATACGGCAGTCCTGGAAACGTCTTGTAAAACTCCTACATACCCCAACTGTGTGTGCCTATTTATTACCTATTCGGGGGAATGCTGAATTTCAGCCGGGCATCCAATCTGTTATGTTCCGGGAATGGGAGACGCGGGGGGTGGAGTACTTAGGTCATATGTGGTCCGTGGAGGGAGAGGTACTACAGTTCACTGACTTCCAAAAACTCTATGGTTTAGGCTCCAGGCATACATTTCCTTACTTGCAAGTTCACCACTATCTTAAATCACTGCCATCAGAAACCAAGGATCTTTCCAGGTACCAGGCCCTGGATGCGGTGTTCCATTTTGGAGCTGTTAAGACTCCGTCTTTATCTCAGTATTATAAGCTCTTACAAAAAGATACCCAGGTAGACGTCAGCTCATCTCTTGTTGCTCGTTGGACTAAAGATGGCGTGTTTCTTGTCACCAGCTTTATTTTACATGTCTGTTTTGGGCGTATAGCCAGGATCTCTACCAACATGTACTACAGGGAGATGCAATACAAGTTTTTAACCCGGGCGTTTACCTCTCCACAGAGGGCACACCAATTGTCAGTTGCCGCTACGCCGTTTTGTGTCCGCTGCCCTGGACAGGTGGGTACTTTATCCCACATGTTTTGGACATGCCCAAGCATCCTTAACTTCTGGCGTAGGGTAGCAGCTTACTTAACGGACCTTCTCGATGTGTCACTGCCCGTTTCCCCTATGTGGTTTTTATTCGGGTGCATCTCCCCGCTTCGTGTTAGAGATCCTGGCTCACGCCAGCTAATCCAGAAGGCGAGTTTGGTGGGGAAGAAAACGATTCTTCTCGTTTGGAGGTCTTCGGATGTTCCCTCGATTTGGACCTGGAGAAATCAACTACACAGCATGATGACCATGGAAAGCATGGCAGCACGAGGCTCACCAAGTCGCCGACGCCGCTTCGCTTCCATCTGGGGCACATATCTTCAGACCTTATCTCCCCGTGTACGGAGTTTGTTTTTGAATGACTGATCTCCTGTTCATGCTGGCTAACTGACATTCTTGTGTGGAGTCTCCGTCGGTCTGCCCTTCATTGCAAGTCTCCTACATTATTCCTGTTTCTTGTATGGACAAAAAGAAAGGGGGGGGGGGGGGTGTTGTGGGAGGGGAATTGTGGATATGTTGTTGGGTCCGAGGGTAGAGGGAGAGATATGAGTCAACTCTCTCTTGTATTGCTTGTTCTTCTTTGCTATTATAAAACCCAATAAAAATGTTTACATAAAAAAAAAAAAAAAAAAAAAAAAAAAAAGAGTGTATGTATGGTGTATGGGTAACAAGGTTAACTGAGAAATCTCAAACTACATGATTTAAAGTAATTACAGAGCTAACACCATTCTTCCTACTGTTGCGTCTGAGGTGGACCCTTGGGCTGAGGTGGGGTTAATGCAACCCGTAGGTAGGGACATACAGGTCCCCACTGTCGGCAGGTGGAGTGGGCTGAAGCTGGAGGCCGCTGGAGCTTCACCTATACCAGCCCTCGTTCCCCTCGGGTTGAGCCTTTGGGTACCAGGGCCAGCAGGACTTAGGTGGGCTTCGAGGTAGTAACGAGAGGTAGTTCAACCCAGAGACAGCAGCTGGTAGATGGCGTAGTCCTACCCTGGACTGGATTCGGTACAGGAACTCGGGCACCAAAGGAACAAGAGGTAACTGGAGGCACTCAAGCAAAGAAAGGCCGGAGCCTTGTAAGTCCATATCCAGGGGATAGGCGAGAGGAGGCATCACTGACAGGCTAGGATCAGAGCCTGTGGCAAGCGAAGGTCATGGCAAGCAATGTCGAACTCTGGACATGGAGAGGTCTGTAGCGTTGTCAATCAAGACAATGGTCAGGGCACGGAGAAGGCAGGTGTAGTCAAGCAAGGCAATAGTCAAGGCATGGAGAAGGTAGGCATAGTCAAACGTAGCTGAGGTCCTGGCCTGGAGACAGACTGAAGAGTAGTCAGGCGTCACCAAGGTCTGGGGTCAGAGATAGGCTGAAGAGTATTCAGGAATAGCAGAGGTCCAGGGCTGGAGATGAGCTGAAGAGTAGTCAGGTGTAGCAGAGGTCCAGGGTTGGAGATTGACTACTCTTCAGCCTAACAAAGCAGAGTCGAAATCCAAAGAATCAGTCCAACACATAAACAAGACAGGAACCAGGTACCATAGGAATAAGGAACACGAAGTAGAGAGGATTCTCTATCAGCAATGAGTACGAGGAGACCTGTTGCAAAAGCAACGCTATGGAGCAAGGCCTGAGCTTAAATACGCTGAAGAGTCTGACGTCAGCATCCGGGGATGCGGCCAGGTTCCTGCTGTGGGCCCTTTAAAAGAACTAGCACTGGGGACCAAGGCAGAGCCAGAGGCACCGGAGGTGACCTAAGGCCGGAGCTGGTGGCCCACCACCGCCAGTGAAGAGGAATCAGGAGCTGGAGTCAGTATGAGAAGGTGAGAGGGCCGCACCGTGGGTCTTTCACGCGCAGCACGCGTAACTCCTACTGACAGAATATTCTCAAATATTGGAAAAAATAAAAATTGAAACAACTGTTTCAACCGGTCATTCATCTGACACGCAGAGACCCAAACACAAAGATGAACATTCAAAGTGCCAGTGAGTGGCAAAGCGAACTGATTAATTTTATCTGGCTAACTTATACAAACATAAGAACATTCCATACTGAGTCACACCAAGGGTCCATCAAGCCCAGTATCCAATTTCCAACAGTGGCCAATACAAACCACAAGTACCTGGCAAGTACCCCAACACAAAATGGCCCTCAGGGTCAATCTGAATCTGTTCCATTTAAAAGTAAACATTCTTATGGACTAAGATTGCTACATCATATCTTTTAGTGGCGCTTTGTGCTGAGAATACTTGTGAAACCCATTGACATCAAAGCTTCAGATGTTCCTTTTCTAAAATGTGTCTCTTGTAAAAATGAACTACCTCCTCCTCCCACCGCTGACCCCCCATCCAGAACCGGGCTGGGTCACCCTTGCACCTGGCCTGGTCAGTGCCAGAAATGTGAAGGTGTACCCGGTCCCAATTTAAGGTATTGGGGGGGTTATGGAAGCGGGTTTAGGGGTGGGGGAGTCCTGAACATTTTTTTGGGAGGTGCCAGGAGAGTGGGGGAGTTGGGGGATTGCCTTCTGGGGATGGGGGGCAGGGAACTGCCACCAGGGGGCAGGAGTATTGATGTAGGCACTTTGGTGGGGTGGGTATGAGAAGGGGTACTGGGGCCCTTAAAGTAATTACTTGTTGAAGGGGGGGGGGTCCATCATTATGCTTGCATACTTTTTTTCACATTGCAAGAGGGATGTAGGCTGCAGCTCAAAGTTCTTTAGATCTACACGATAGATACTCAGACACTCACAGCGGATATTTAGTAATTTTCCAAGACCATGTTGGATACCCCACATGCTAGAAGATGCTACTCTCCCAGTGTAACTTTTTATTACTGATGTGGTAAAAAACATGGTTATTTCATGCCCCCATAGAAACAGTGAGTACTTGCTTTGTCTTCTGGTTGAACGATAGGCAACAGAGCATAATGGTAAATGGCTTGTACCCTTTCCTTGGAGTTTTACGTGGAAAGCAGTAGCACTGTCTTTGGACTAGCTCTGTTAATTATTTTCATAAGAACAAAAGAACATAAGAACATGCCATACTGGGTCAGACCAAGGGTCCATCAAGCCCAGCATCCTGTTTCCAACAGTGGCCAATCCAGGCCATAAGAACCTGACAAGTACCCAAAAACTAAGTCTATTCCATGTTACAGTTGCTTGTAATAGCAGTGGCTATTTTCTAAATCAACTTGATTAATAGCAGGTAATGGACTTCTCCTCCAAGAACTTATCCAATCCTTTTTTAAACACCTCTATCATATTCCCCCTCAGCCGTCTCTTCTCCAAGCTGAAAAGTCCTAACCTCTTTAGTCTTTCCTCATAGGGGAGCTGTTCCATTCCCCTTATAATTTTGGTAGCCCTTCTCTGTACCTTCTCCATCGCTATTATATCTTTTTTGAGATGCGGTGACCAGAATTGTACACAGTATTCAAGGTGCGGTCTCACCATGGAGTGATACAGAGGCATTATGACATTTTCCATTTTATTCACCATTCCCTTTCTAATAATTCCTAAAATTCTGTTTGCTTTTTTGACTGCCGCAGCACACTGAACCGACGATTTCAATGTGTTATCCACTATGACGCCTAGATCTTTCTTGGGTGGTAGCTCCGAATATGGAACCTGACATTGTGTAACTATAGCATGGGTTATTTTTCCCTATATGCATCACCTTGCACTTATCCACATTAAATTTCATCTGCCATTTCCATGCCCAATTTTCCAGTCTCACAAGGTCTTCCTGCAATTTATCACAATCTGCTTGTGATTTAACTAGTCTGAACAGTTTTGTATCATCTGCAAATTTGATTACCTCACTTGTCATATTTCTTTCCAGTCTTCAGGTACAATGAATGATTTTAATAATAGGTTACAAATTTTTACTAATAGGTCTAAAATTTCATTTTTTAGTTCCTTCAGAACCCTGGGGTGTATACCATCCGGTCCAGGTGATTTACTACTCTTCAGTTTGTCAATCAGGCCTACCACATCTTCTAGGTTCACCGTGATTTCGTTCAGTCCATCTGAATCATTACCCATGAAAACCTTCTCTAGTACGGGTACCTCCCCAAAATCCTCTTCAGTAAACACCGAAGCAAAGAAATAATTTAATCTTTCCGTGATGGCCTTATCTTCTCTAAGTGCCCCTTTAACCCCTCGATCATCTAACGGTCCAACTGACTCCCTCACAGGCTTTCTGCTTCAGATATATTTTTAAAAGTATTTACTGCGAGATTTTTTTAAAAAAATCCAAAAATGCTATCTTATGCAATCTACCACAGTCCTTCTTTCTTTGCTCCGTGCTTGTCGAACCTCCATATAATACTGATCCATTTTTGGATTTAAAAAAAAAAAAGAAAAGAAAAAGAAAAAAAGGGGGAGACGATCCCTGAAGAAGGCAATTTTTGCCGAAACTTGTACAAGTAGGACGAACGGTTGAACACTTTAAGGACAATTTAACCAGTTACCAACTTGGATTCTTTAAATGCAATTACACTACATGACTCAAAAGCCAGTTAAAATAACTCTATTTTAATTGAGCCCCACTAAGAAAGGATGATGTTTCTTAGCTTGACTGACTTATAAACATAATTCAGGTCCTGATTCCTGGGAAATACAATTAATACTAACACAGCTAGCACACTCCTTTTTAACTGCCAGGACCTCTAACTACCTCTGTGAACTTCTTACCCTAAATACAGGAAAAAACATTTAACAGCTAAGCAACTTATTCTCTTCTAAACTTCCTCTCTATAAATTAAGTAGTAATCCAGCAATCAGAAAAGCAATGTAAAAAATCTCTTTTTTAAAAATGAAAACTGAAATGTAATAAAGAAGAAATATCCCTTTTCAAAATAAGGTCCTAGTACTTAAATCAAAAACCAGAAAAAGCCTCTGTTTCTTAAGCATGCTTCTAAAAATGAAATGAGGATCTATGGGTTTTTGGGTTTTTTTGCTTTCCTTAGCCTTGGCCAAAAATATTTGTTGAATAGTTAAGGAAGTGAGATATTAATCTATTGTGACTCACATCCAGTGGATACCTATGCTTTGAGTGTTTTTGAGTTGATTTGTGTCTGGAGATTTTTTTTGGAGCAAATTTTCAGACCACCCTTCTTGCTTATGAGAGAGGAGTGAAGAAAAAGAAGATTTTTTTCATTTTTTGCACTAATTTTGGATCATTCTGTTCAAAGGATCCCAGTGACAGTAATGAGATGAGAAAGTGAAAGAAAATCATTTGGAGGAGATACTTCAAGTTTCTCACATAAGATTTTACCCAGAAGAAACAGGAAAGGTTGGAAAAATCTTGACTTGGATCTGTGTCCAGGATAGTTTCATGAGGAAATAGGAAACCCATCTCATTTCTACCCTAATATCTTAATCACAGGAAGAAAGGAGACTTATAGAGACAATATCAGGAGGACACAGATACATTTTTAGACTTAATTTGAGTAATTTTGGATGTAACAAGAAGAAAATGTGATTGCTACCAATTGTTTACACAGAATAAACTGCAGAGCAAACATTTAATTTTGGAATCACCTTCTCAAGTGTGCAGGCTAGTTATTTGTACAGGGAATTGTAGAGGTTGTGAGACTGAGCATACACCAAGAGAAAGAGATGTTTTTACTGTACCTTGAGTCCTGGAGGTATATTGTCTCCCCTATTTAAAGAATCCACACCAGGGTTTGGAGAGACTATATCCAGACTAAGCCCTAGAATGGCGAATATGGAATATGGACCTCCCCCCTTTCATAACAAGTTGGTGTAGGCAGCAAATTTAAATTTTCATTTCATTTTTTGGATTTTGTTTCACTTTATATGTATTTCTTTCAATGTTCTCATTATGTTTTAATGCACCCAGTTTCTTGTTTGTGTACACAAAAATTTTGTGTGCCCTTATTTTAGTGCATAATCACACAAAAACATTTGCACTCACTACAATTAAATGACTTGAAAATGCACATCTCTTCATCCCTTGGCCTGGATTGGCCACTTTTGTAGAAAAGATATTCGGATTGATGAACCATTGGACTGACCCAGCATGGTACTTCTTATGTTCTTAAAACCAGAATGATAGTTTTCACTGGAGGAAGGCTTTGACAAATGCTCTCACTTTTTGTCCTTTTTTCCTTAATCTCTAAGCCAGGCTGGAAGTAGATACTGAGGATTCTGGCTGCTGAGAAGTTCTTGCCCTCCTGAGTACCAATCAGACACAAAACACAACCTGCAAGTTATTATTTGAGAATCTCAGGTGTGGAGGGAAATGTGGCATCATCTGGTCCCAGGATGCTGCACGTTGAATCTCAAATATTTCAGGATTTATAAAGCAAACATCAAGCCATGAATACCATAAAAGTGCTGATAGTCGAGCTCCTTTAACTCAATTTTCAGAAGAAGAAAAGGATTTGCATTTTTCAATCACATCTAAGACTCTAGGAAGGTATGTCCTGTACTGACATGTGTGTATGTATAGCCCTCAACATTTAGAACTGTGAAAGACATTTGTTCAATGCCCTATAATATTCTCTTTAAAATGTGATAGTGATAACTTACACTGGAGATCCTCATTTTTTAAAAGTTAAAATGTCATCCATAAATTCAAAGGAAGAATGATTATGACTGAATTTTGTTGAAGTCTATGCTTTGTGGGTCAAGTCATTTCTTAAGCTATGTAAGCCAGACAGAAGTGATCAACTTCATTCGCATGCTAGGATATATTTCTAAGTGTGAAATATCTGGAAAAGATGAATCGATTCATATTCATGCTATTTACATCTTCCTCTCCTTGTTTCTGTGTTGCTTGCAGACCTGGATTCAGATGTGTGATGTCCATCTTGCTCAGCTCTTTTCCCTGTTATCGATATTTGTGTCTCTTCCACTAGAGCACGCTGTAGACCCGTGCAATGAAGAATCAAACTGCAGTTACAGAATTCCTTCTCCTGGGCC
Organism: Rhinatrema bivittatum; assembly: GCF_901001135.1. Classification (NCBI taxonomy): domain Eukaryota; kingdom Metazoa; phylum Chordata; class Amphibia; order Gymnophiona; family Rhinatrematidae; genus Rhinatrema; species Rhinatrema bivittatum. Next base: position 819,013 of record NC_042627.1, read on the forward strand.
TCTCTAACCTTTCCTACCTAAAGATTCCTCTTTTTGTGCTGTTTCTCCTGATCTACTGTACCACCTTGGTTGGAAACTTTCTCATAATATCACTCATATGGACCGATTCTCACCTACACACGCCCATGTACTTTTTCCTCAGTAACTTGTCCTGTTTGGACTGCGGTTGCTCTACTGTCATCGTTCCCAAGATGTTGTCAGATTTCCTGGTAAAGAGAAAGACTATCTCCTTCACTGGCTGCTTTACCCAGCTCTATCTGTTTGTGGTATTTGCATGCACAGAAATGCTCCTGCTTACTGTGATGGCTTACGACCGGTATGTGGCTATCTGTTACCCTTTGCACTATACCAGCATCATGAGCAAGAGGATCTGTGTGAGACTGGCAGCTGGGTCTTGGCTTAGTGGTCTCTTATATGGCTTGTTACATACATTTTTAACATCAAGATTATCATTCTGTGAATCCAATGTTATTAACCATTTTTTCTGTGATATTCCTCCATTGCTTATGCTTTCCTGCTCTGAGATAGTCATTAATTTGGTAGCTATTTTTGTATCCGCTGTATTCCTTGTGATAGGTGCATTTTCAGTCGCTATTCTCTCTTATATTCAGATTATCAGAAGTATCCTAAAGATCCGTTCCACCAAGGGGCAGTGCAAAGCTTTCTCCACTTGCAGTTCCCATCTTACTGTCGTCACCATATTCTACGCTGCTTTTGCATTTACCTACATGCGACCTACGTCAAGTTACTCTTTAAGTAAGGACAGAGTTGTCTCTGTGATTTATACAGCTCTAACTCCTATGTTAAACCCCCTTATCTATAGCCTGAGAAATAAAGAAGTAAAGACAGCACTGATAAAAATCATACAAAGAAAAATATATTTTATAAATTTATAAAAGAAATGTAGTCTATAGATACCATCATTGTCAGAAGTAAAGAAGCAGTCATTATTTTTACACCAAATTTTGACCTCCTATATCATTTTCCTTCCTCATTGGGTTCTCACCTCATACTCTTCCTAAAGAAGTTGTACAGGATGGGAATTATATAGCTGTGTGTGTGTCGCTATATGTGCTTGATAATGCTGGGTGTGAACATTCCCCGTCTACATTCCTTACTCAGCATGTACTTCAGCTTTTGGTTGCCTTAAATTGTGGTTTTGTTTTTAGTTTTGTTGTGCATGCACACCTGTGATATTTTTCCCTGTTTCACATATTTAAAGTGCTGAACACATAGATAGGATTATAAAATTCAAAATGGTAATTTTATAGCAGCCCATGTAGGGCTGATGTCCACATGTGGAAAGTAAGTCCACTCTGAAAATGAAGAGGGCCCGCTCAGCCTAGTCACACACATTTGTACCTAATCAAGCAAACAACGCTTGCTGCCCCAAGGAATGCACTTAAGGACGTGGGAAATTGTTTCTGCGTGAACTTTTATACATATCAACCTATTTAAACATAAGAACATGCCATACTGGGTCAGACCAACAGTGGCCAATCCAGGCCATAAGAACCTGGCAAGTACCCAAAAACTAAGTCTATTCCATGTAACCATTGCTAATGGCAGTGGCTATTCTCTAAGTGAACCTAATAGCAGGTAATGGACTTCTCCTCCAAGAACTTATCCAATCCTTTTTTAAACCCAGCTACACTAACTGCACTAACCACATCCTCTGGCAACAAATTTAAGTTTTAAGCACAGCAGTGGTTTTGAAAATTACCGCTAATAAGCGGTAAGTAAAAATAAAAAATGAGAGAGTGCCAGGTGGTTGAGTGTCTAATCCTAAACACTCTAACATTTTATGTGAGGACAACAGAGATGTAGAGAATGTTTGGGGATTAGCTAAGTGCAAATTGCTATATTATTGTTGCATGTCTTGTGTAATGTGTTATCTGTGCAAATAATTAGAGATGGGTGTGGTTTACAAAAATAATAAACATAATTATTCATTGTACTGTGTTCCACTTAGTGTATATGTGTGTCAAGGATGGATACAATCTTTAACATATGGGGAGGAGCTGTCTGTCAGGACTGAGTGCTGGGAAGAACAGGCCTAGTGGTTAAAGCAATGGACTGAAATGAGTCATCAGATCCTGTTTCTTCCACAGATATTCCTTGTCACCCTGGGCAGGTCACTATCTCCTGTCGCCTCCAGTACTCAATTAGGAGGCAGTTTTCAAAACCTTACTTGAGGGTATTTTTATGTATTTTATGTATTTAGTTAAAAGAATATACCACACTGTGAAGTTCATGGTGGGGTACAATAAACATAGAACAAATATTAGACATAAAAATAACAACAAAATCATATTAAAAAGCTAAACCAATTGTGCCATTCTAATACTATTATGACATCCAGTGTTAGCTACTTTAAAGTGATGGATGACCCACGTTTTGCTCAGTGTAAGTCCTGTGCCAGGGTTATTAGCAGAGGCAAGCAAATGGGACATCTATCTAATTTTGGCATGATGCATCATATGAAGAGGCAACACCCAACAACAGTACTGCCATCTGGGGATGGTAGCAGTACCAGTCAGGGGACCCCTTTTTCCAGGCAGCGTAAAGTGGCTGGAAAAGAGCAGAGTCATCCCACACCCTCATCCCCTTCTAGCAGTCAGGTGGCAGGCCAGCACCCCCCTGCCATGTGGCAGAAGCGACAACCCACCATGGAGGAAATGGGGTGGTGTGTGGTAACGCTATCCCAGGGTAGGAGACAAGCAGCCTCAAAAGTTGTAACCAGGAACATTGGGGAAATGATTGCCCTTGATGACCAGCCCTTGCAGATAGTGGAGAATGTGGGTTTCAAGCGTTTTCTGAAGGTCTTAGTTCCAAATTATAAAGTCCCCTCCAGAACCACATTTAGCAGAAAGGTCATCCCCAGCCTGTACAAGCAGTGTGCAGTCGCATGCAAGCACTCCTGGCAAAGGCACAGGGGAGAGTGCATTTCACCTGCGATATCTGGACAGCCATGAATGCTGCACACTCTTACCTCTCCCTGACAGCACACTGGTGGGACCTGGCTGAGGCAGGGGCAGGCAGCAGCTCTATTACTGAACAAGTATCAGGGTGGAGGTGGGCTTTACTGCACACCCACCTGATGGATAAGGCCCATACCTCAGCCAATATTTTAGCATGCATCAGACAGATGCTAGCGGGCTGGCAACTACACCAGCGAGACAGGAATCCTCAGGCAGGGTTCTTTGTCACAGACAATGGTGCAAACATGGTAAAGGCAATAACCGATGGGTGGTTTAAGAACATCCGATGTTTTGCACACACTCTGCACCTGGCAGTGAAGTCAGCTCTGCGGTTGGAGTCCAATCACCAAGAGAATGAATACCTGCATATGTATACACAAGTGCAGGAACATAGCATTGCACTTCCCCAGAAGTGTGAAGGGGGGGCAGGTTCTCCGACAAAAGCAGACTGATTTGGAGATGCCTCACAAGCATCTCATTCAAGACATTGCCACCCGGTGGAATTCCACCTTTATGATGATGGAGAGGTTAGTGGAGCAGCAGATACCCCTTCATGAACTTTCTGCGGCAATGGACATAGGTGTGCATAGTCCCCTAGGGCATCATGATTGGTTAGTCATGAGTCAGCTGGTAAAAATCCTGCAGCCCTTCAAGGATGTCAAAGAGGAGCTGAGTTCCAGAAGTGCCACCTTGGCTGATATCATCCCTATAGTTAATTTCCTGGATGAACAATTGGAGGCCTTTAAACAGGAAGAGGGAATGACAGCTGAGGTGCTGCAATGTCTGGACGTTTTGCAGCAGGTGAAAGAGAGATTAAGGCCTTTAACAGAAGACCGCACATACTTGCTCACCACAGTCTGTGATCCCCATGTGAAAGGGAAACTCGCCCTACAGTATGAGTGTCTCTTATTGGTGAAGGACCTGCTGTTAGTAAAAGTCCGTGAACAGGAGCGCCATAGGCAGAGACAGATTAGGCATGAAGCAAAGGTGGAAACAGCGGGCACTTCAGAGAGTTGTGATAGCCCAAGCAGGAGCAGCACTCTGTCAGGAACAGCTAATACTGCCGCCTCCTCCACTTCAGAACACGAAAGGCATGTTGCCCATAAAGATTCATCTGTTGTGCGACGGGCTAGAGAGAAAGCACCTGGCATGAGTGACTCTCAGCCCACCCAAGCAAAGGAGACACCAGCACAGTTGTCAGTGAAATGGTTTCTCGCAGAGCCGACAGAGAACATGCAGACAGATTCGCTGGCATATTGGGCACACAAGTCCACTGTCTGGTCACACCTAATCAAAGTGGCTCAGCGATATCTGTCATGTCCACCAACCAGTGTGCCCAGTGAACGTGTCTTTTCAATGACAGGGGATATCATGAGCCCTCACTGCTCAAGGCTGGCACCAGAGTTGATGGAAATGCTAGTGTTTTTGAAAGTAAACCAGCCTTTGCTTGGGTTTCCAAATTTTCCCTGTGAATGGCAAGATGAATAAAAGCAATTGAAAGCCTTGCAGCAGCTTAAACTGCCTCCTATGTTCCAGATAATATAAGCACTGCAGCACATGTACCTGACCTGAAACGCTGTGCCTGTCCGTCCACTGTCCAGGCCGTATGTCCCTACAAGGGCCTGACCTCAAATGCTGTGCCTGACTATCCACTGTCCAGGCCGTACATCCCTACAAGGGTCTGACCTCAAACGCTGTGCCTGTCCATTCACTGTCTAGGCCATATGTCCCTACAAGGGCCTGACCGTCCACTCTCCAGGCCGTACGTCCCTACAAGGGCCAGACCTGAAACACTGTGCCTATCCGTCCACTGTCCAGGCCGTACGTCCCTACACGGGCATGACCTCTACCACTGTGCCTGTCCGTCCACATTTGGAATGTAAGAACATAAAAAGCTGACTTAAGAGGTTTGGACCTTGCATATTTCATATGCTCAATATTTTTCATGACCTTGCCAACAATAATGTTTCAAGTACTATTGAAAGCTGGTGGTAGTTGCACTCTAGTTCATCCTCTGAGTTCCCATAGTTTACAGAGGCACTGTGTAAATCACAAAGTCAACATAGGTTGATATTGTAGATTTTGACTTGAGTAGCGGTTTTCTTATTTCTGAGAGCTCTTCATGTTCCTTTGTCATCAGCTGAAGTGCATAAGTACAGTTAATAGCTTCTGGGTATTCAAAAATAATCTCCAGCACAGTTCTTGCTTCACAAATGGCAGTCTCTATTGCTCTAAAAGCATCCTCTGTTGAATTATCTTTCAGAAATGAAAAAGTTGCCACTTTCTTCTGGCAGTGAACCAGTTCAGGAAGAAGTGACATGTCAAACCACAACATACCTGCACAAAGAAAATCCTCTATTGCTGTGACTGTCCATCCAGGCCTTATGTCCCTAGGTGGGCTTGACCTCTGTCCTCGATTGCTGTGCCTGTTCGTCCAGGCCTTATGTCCATACGTGGGCTTGACCTCTGTCCTCTATTGTGTTCCTGTTCATCCAGGCCTTATGTCCCTATGTGGGATTGACTCTGTCCTGTATTGCTGTGCCTGTTCATCCAGGCCTTATGTCCCTAGGTGGGCTTGACCTCTGTCCTCTATTGCTGTGCCTGTTTGTCCATGCCTAATGTCCCTAAGTTTTCATTTTTGTCAAGTTTTTGGCTAAATAATTGTGGAAAATTATAAAAATAAAGAATTAAAAAAAAAAGATACCAAATAATTAGCTCCAGTCATCAGGTATTCAAAAATTCACCCAACATGGACCATGTTTCAGCAGTCAAGCCTTCATCAGCGGTAGGCTTTGAATCAATCAGATCTAGACACCACCTTTTCTTCACATACACACACCCTAGAAATACAATTTTTTTTTTTTACAATAACTACTACACAAATAACAGTTCATACAAATAGCACCATACACAACCCCTAAACATTTATAAATTGTGCCCTATACCTTGGAACCACCACCCCAAATCTTATCTTCATTAGGTGTGCTGTTCTAAAAATGGCACAACAACACTGACGACTCCAGCCCCTCATTTCCTAAAATTAAATACCCACGTCACCGACATAACCGGAAGTGTAGCGCGTCACTGCTGTCAATCAAAATATCAACTATGTAAAAAAAAAAACCATTATAAAGAAAACACAAAAGTTTAAAGGTCAAAAAACAGACCAGTCTATTTTTGTATTCAACCCTCTGGGTGCAACAGTATCAAAATAATGGATCCACTTTTGTTCTCGTAATAAGTAGTTATCAAAATCACCTTCACGTGAAAAATGTTTAGGTTGTTCTATTACCGTAAAGACTAAATCCAGGAAACAATGCTGTTTTCTGAGGCAATGTTGAACCAGAGGAGCTGAAGCTGATTTTTCATAATCGCACTGCAATGTTCGATCAAACGCGTGCATAAACATTGCTTTGTTTTGCCTATAAATAAAAGTTTGCCAGGTTTTTGAATACAACAGGCAGCGCGCTGCGAGCATTTTTCAAGATGAACTTGTATATTTAAATAGAAGATCAAGTGCTAGTGACGGTGGAGAGCTGAGATGCACAGTGGTTAAGTGGCTTCCCCTGACGAAGACGTGATTCGAAACTGGGCCTTGTTGGGGCAAACATGCCATTGCTGAATGGAAGTCTCAGTGTCTAAGTTAAGTAACGTTTAGAAAAAATGCCTTTGTTGAAGTGATGTCTCTGCGGTTATTGATTTTTAAGTGATATATTGGTGAACTGTTCCTATTCTTGCTGTGAACTTTTCACAATTTTTTCATAAAATAGAAAATTCACTATAAAACTTTTTTTTGGTATAAAAAATTATAAAAGTTATATAGGGTGGACGGTGGTGTTCATGATTAAAAATAACAAGGACCCCCTGATGGTGCCCTGAAATTTTATGAAACATCACCTTCGTCTCGTAAACATTTTTCTGGTGTGAAAAGTGGGTTAGAAGTTGATGGGTATATTACTGACCATTTTGTTGGCAGTTTTTTGAAAGAGGTTAAGGATAAATAAACAACAAAAAAGAACATATAAGAAATTATTTGGTGTGGGTTGTGTATTGTGATTGGATTGAATTATCTCCATTGATGTGGGTTGGTAGTGGTTATGTATAAATAAAAGTAGGCAAGGATACCAAATCCCATATATTACCCCTACAGAAGAACAATCTGTAAGTGCTCGCAGGTGGAAACTACCACCTCTAAAATAAGGAAGAGCTTCTCCAGAAAAAGACTGCTCACAAATGAAGCATTTATTACAAGGATAATGCCCAACCTTACATGAATCAGGTCCGCAATCACTACTCACCTCATCTTCAAAATTAGAGTGGACAATCATGTCCCTGATATTTTTACCCCATTTCAGTGCAAACCGAGGAGCTTCTGAAAAAACATCAAGTAGCCCCAAAATATGCCAACGCTTTTTTATACCACACTGTACACGATAAATAAATGGGGAACACGGTAACACACACATTGATCTGGAACCCTGATTTCCTTGAGTAAACAACAAATCTTGGTTTACCCAATAAGCAAACTTATAAGCTCTTCTCGTCTTTTATGTGGTTTAGGGTAAGGAAGACATATGAGGAGATAGGTTAGTTTGTTAATAAAGACATAAGGTTTTTGCAATTAGTAAATGAGTAATAAAGAAATTAGTAAAAATATTTTATGAGGGAGACAGTAGATGATTATAACTGTAGAACCGGTGGGGCTGACACTGCCTGAGGCCGATTGTGGGTGAGAGACAGTGGATTAAAAATAGGCACTTTACCCTGATACTGTCTTTTCTCAATAAAAGTATTTGTTTTGGTTTTTTTTTAATTTTACATTTTTCTTAATTTCTTTGGGAGAATTACTGTTTCCCTCTCCATTTTTTCTAATATTAGTTATATTTGGGAGGAGTTGCTTCTGTGGTTGTTTATTTATTTTCCTTTTAAACAAGAGGTTCGATTGAAAGTTTGGACCTACATATTCCACCCAGGAACAGAAGTAACTATATTAAAATAAAATGACTCTGAGAGGTGAATAAAAGTTGTATTTGGACGAATTCATGTTTGCAAACGGTGGTTTATGGAGAGAATGAATAACATTTAAGGAGCATCTATAGTAGCTTCTTCACCTGTGTACCCTGAATTTTTTGTAAGGCTGATGAATGTTATTTCTTTGCTGAGTCTTGAATATTTGCTTTTAAAACAACTGTACTATTTTATTTTATATTTGTTTCCCAGAGACCAAGAAGATTTGGTTATAATCAAGTCCATGATGATGAAATAAATAAAACAATTTCCATTAAATTTCAGTGACAGTAATAAAATCACTATGCAGTTTAGAACTGCAATATGTCTACAAATTTGAACAACTTTATTGATGAATATACCAAAAAGGTTACAAATATGAATATTTTTTACTCTCAATACCACAAACTGAATTTTTTTTTTGTAAAAGAAACAAATACATATTTATTAGAGATTTAGTTTTCTCTTTAATTTCCAGAAAGCTTCTTTGACCTCCTTGTTCCTCAGACTGTATATAATGGGGTTTAGTACTGGGGATACAACTGCATATAATACAGAAATGATTTTGTCTTGATCCAATAAATCCTGTGAAGAGGGGCGAATGTAAGTGTATATAACACTCCCATAAGACAACATTACAACAGTGAGGTGGGTCACACATGTCGAGAAGGCTTTTCGTTTTTTGTCAGCAGAGCGAATTTTTACTATGGTCGAGATTATATAAACATAAGAGACAGTTATTAATAGAAAACATAATATCCCAAAAAAGATATCACAAGCAATTAATACAATATGATTGAGATAGGTATCTGAACAGGAAAGCTTTAATATTGGTGGAACCTCACAAAGGAAATGATTGATTACATTAGGCCCACAGTACGATAACTTTAATATTAAACTAGTATGTATTGTTGAATTGACTAAGCCTAACACCCATATAGAGGCTGCCAGGCATAGGCAGACCTTCTTGCTCATTATAGTTTTGTAATGCATGGGATTACATATTGCAACATAACGGTCACACGCCATCACTGTGAGAAGCAGAAGTTCAGTGCCCACAGCTGATACAAACAAAAACAACTGTGAAATGCATCCTTGGAAGGAAATCACTTTCCTTTCTGATAGAAGCATCTCAAGCATCTTGGGGATCGCTGTAGATGTACAAAAAATGTCTAAGATGGAAAGATTGATGAGGAAGAAGTACATAGGGGTGTGAAGATGATGGTCAGTAGCTACAACTGTAATGATGAAGACATTTCCTATGAGAGCTTGGACATACATCAGTAGAAATATGATAAATAATAGTATCTGTATTTGTGGATGGCTGGAGAGTCCCAAAAGGATGATTTCTTTCAATAATGTCTGATTCATTGCTTTCCGTTTTAAGAGATGACTTATCTGTGGAAATAGTTAAAATGAGAAACTTGCAGAAAATATTGCACAATAGAGTTTACAGCTCTTTGTATTATTTGCACAGCAATACTCCAACATATAATGTCATGAATTAATTTATGCTAAGCTGTCTAGGTTGTCCCACATCATTTTACAACATACTACCAAAACATCTGGTAACATTTCAAAGAAAACAGTAAGCTATTTTTCTTTCTAAAATACCCATTAGCAACACCAGTTCCCTTTATTTGATGTCTTCAGAGTACAAGAAAAAACTGTGCAAAAAGTGCTGTGAGACATTTGTTCACTCATTTAATTTAATCGTTACACATAAAAGTCCTGCATTGCTCTTTGTACAAGCTTTTGTATGCACATTTGTTTTCTGTAGATTTTTCCATTCCTTCACTGACAGTTAAAAGTGAATTTTTATTTTTGATCATCATGGGTTTGATTGATCTCAAATTTTCTTGTTTTCTGGTGAGCAAATAACTGAAAAAAGCATCACTGTTGTTGCAGACAAACTGGGGTAGATTTTTAAAAAGTACGTGAGCGTGTATTTTGTTCGCGCACCCGGCGTAAACAAGAGTACGCCGGGATTTAATAGATACACCGGTAGCCGCGCGTATTTTTTTAAAATCCGGGGTCGGCGCACAAGGCTCCAAGGCTGTTCCAAAATCGGAGCGGCCTTGGAGGGAACTTTCCTTCCACCTACCCCCATCTTCCCCTCCCTTCCCCTACCTAACCCACCCCCCTGGCCCTAACTAATCCCACCCTTACCTTTATTTAAAAAGTTACGCCTGCTAGGGCAGGCATAACTTGCGTGCGCTGGGCCGGCTGCCGGAGCGCCGTGTTCCGATCCGGGGGCTGGTCCGGAGGCTGCGGCCACGCCCCCGGGCCGGAACCATGTCCGTGGCCCCGCCCCGGAATGCCCCCGATGACTCGCCGGCCGCGACACGCGTGCCCCCGACACCCCCCCCCAGGAAAAGTAAAACGTCATGGGATAGGTAGCGATGTCCTTTCGTGGATTGCAAACTGGCTAAAAGACAGGAAACAGAGAGTAGGATTAAATGGGCAATTTTCTCAGTGGAAGGGAGTGGGCAGTGGAGTGCCTCAGGGATCTGTATTGGGACCCTTACTTTTCAATATATTTATAAATGATCTGGAAAGGAATACGATGATAATCTGCAGATGACACAAAATTGTTCAGAGTAGATAAATCACAAACAGATTGTGATAAATTGCAGGAAGACCTTGTGAGACTGGAAAACTGGGCATCCAAATGGCAGATGAAATTTAATGTGGATAAGTGCAAGGTGATGCATATAGGGAAAAATAACCCATGCTATAGTTATACAATGTTAGGTTTCATATTAGGAGCTACCACCCAAGAAAGAGATCTAGGCATCATAGTGGATAACACATTGAAATCGTCGGCTCAGTGGGCTGCAGCCGTCAAAAAAGCAAACAGAATGTTGGGAATTATTAGAAAGGGAATGGTGAATAAAATGGAAAATGTCATAATGCCTCTATCGCTCTGTGGTGAGACCGCACCTTGAATACTGTGTACAATTCTGGACGCCGCATCTCAAAAAAGATATAATTGTGATGGAGAAGGTACAGAGAAGGACTACCAAAATGATAAGGGGAATGGAACAGCTCCCCTATGAGGAAAGACTAAAGAGGTTAGGACTTTTCAGCTTGGAGAAGAGACAACTGAGGGGGGATATGATAGAGGTGTTTAAAATCATGAGAGGTCTTGAATTGGTAAATGTGAATTGGTTATTTACTCTTTCAGATAATAGAAATACTAGGGGGCATTCCATGAAGTTAGCATGGGGCACATTTAAAACAAATCTGAGAAAGTTCTTTTTCACTCAACGCACAATTAAACTCTGGAATTTGTTGCCAGGGAATGTGGTTAGTGCAGTTAGGGGCAGATTTTTAAAATTACGCGCGGGGGTACATTTGTGCGCGCTACCCAGCACGCACAAATGTACACCCGATTTCATAACATGAAGCAAAAACTTATAATAAATGTTTTTCTGGTATTTTCAAAGTAAAAAGCCTGTGAGAGAGTCATTTGGACCAATACATGATTAAGGTGTAAAAGGGGCACATAGGGATGACAAAGCTATAGCAGAGAGACTAAATGAATTCTTTGTTTCAGTCTTCACTGAGGAACATGAAAGAGATGTACCCATTTCAGAAATGATATTGTAAGGTCATGATTCGGCAAAAATGAAACAAATCTTAGTGTACTTGGAAGATGTAATAGGACAAATTGACAATCTAAAGAGTAGCAAATGACTTGGACCAGATGGTATTGTAAACCTCTGTCCTGTGGAGTGTGACTGTTGTTGTGGCCGAGGTTGGTGTTAAAAAAGTGTAGTTATGTTACCAGGGCAGCAAGCTCTCAGGTGTTGTCCACAGGGTGAAGTTTAATGTCCTCATCCCAATTAGGTCTCCCACGGGGATAGGAATCCACAATCCATCCAGAAAATTCCTCCAAGTTAGAAAAGGGAGGCAAGGATATGTAAATACAACAGATACAATTTACTTCACAGTAGTATGCAAATGAACAGTTTATTTTTATTAAAGTTATATAATTATTCTTTCTTATTGTGAAATACATTTTTCTAATAATTTTAATTATACTATAATATTCTTTCTAAATTGTCTTTCTTTACGTAGGTATTACTTATTCTACTTTCACACAGACCTTCTAGACCTATGTAAGCTTATCAAAAAGACAATACTACTAGATAAGTGCTTATGTCCATCTTTATTAAAATATCTTTACTTTTTGCTTAATAATGTTTTTCCTTAAAGAATTGAGTCTTTATGCACATTTTATGTCTTTCAGGTCAAAAAGAGCTTTCTTATATTCCTGCTCAGGTAAATATGACTTTTATATTTTATGTTAATGTGTTTCCTTTCTGTTTTCTTCCTTCTATGTGTGTTTCCTTTATTTGATCTTTTCTGTATCTTTTGTCTCTTCTATTCCTGATTATTTGTTTGACTTTGGAATACTTTAAGAGCAGATATAGCTACTTTGGTAAGTTCAGTGTACACTTAGCTTTATGCTTCCTGAGACCGTTGCATGACAGGTTGAAAGTCTTTGTAGGCTCTGCTGTTCTTCTTGTTTTTTCCTTCTGGCTCGTCTGATCTTCTTCCTAGTAGCCTAGCTTATACAAAACCAGGAAGAAAGGCTTCCTCTCTATACTGAGCTTTTTCCACAGACTAATTATGTATTGTGTTCCCTAATTATGTAAGGTTCCTCAACAGCTTAGTGAACTGTGTTATATAGCTTTATTAAAAATAAATAATAATCAATGTACCCTATTCTGTAAAAAGGAGCAGCATCTGTATTCATTCACACCATCATATGCTACGCACTGAAACCTTACTTCACTTATAACTTACAGAGTTGGTATTACTTTGCTACTTAATGATTACACTGCTCACAGATGAGTACTTCTCTGTTGCCTTAAACATGGATTTTGTTATTTTTTTTAACTTGTATGAATGGTGTATGGTTTTGTATTTTTATGTTATTAGATGAACTGTGAATTATGAATTGTTCCTGTAATTTTTTCTATGTGTATCTTATTAGCGAAGAAAATTATGAGATTTTTGTATTTTGGATAAATAAAAGTGAAGGTCATAAATAGTTTTTATATATCACTTTATTATTTTGAGATTAAATTTCAATTTGGCAACTCTGTTTGTCATGAAGGGATGTGTGATGAAAGTTATTATCACTTTCTTTTATTTCTATTCAGCTTTTATTTATCAGCTAATCATTAGTTAAAACTCTTTTGCAGAGCTGACTCTGAGATAATTGGGCCATGACAGTTCATTTGTTCCTTCAACAAATCTTTATTTGCCCACTGTGTGTGAGTTTTCTTTCAGGCATATGTTCCAGTCCTATACCTGTAAAACTAAGCTGCTCAAAACCAAGCAGTGCAGCATTAACTTTATCAGTAACTCTGTTCCATTCTTCCCCTTACCTTTACAGACACCTTTTATTTATGATGGATTTTACCATTTTGCATGGGAACTATGTACTTCCACTTACACCAGCCTCTCCCATCTGGCCTTCTCCAGCCGCCCACTCCTACCCGAGATTGGGCGGCTGAGGACCCGGGGTAATCATCTTGTCTCTTAACTTTGGGCACCCTATTTACGGTATACATTCCAGAATGCTGAAAGAAATGAAATTGCAGACATGATATTAATAATTTGTAAACAATTGTAATAACTGTCTGTGGTATCTAAAGACTGGAGGGTTGCCAATGTATTATCAATTTTTTAAAAAGGATCAAGGGGTGATCCAGGAAACTACAGACCAGTGAGTCTGATGTTTGTGCCATGCAAAATGGTAGAAACTATCATAAAGAGCAAAATTGCAGAACATATGGATAGGCATAGTTTAATGAGACAACACCAACATGGATTTAGCCAAGGGAAGTCTTGCCTCACCAATCTGCTACATTTTTTTGAGTGCGTAAATAAACATGTGGATAAAGGCGAGCCAATTGATATAGTGTTTCTGGATTTCCAGAAGGCATTAGACAATGTCTCATGAGTGATTTCTTAAGAAATTAAAAAGTTATGGGATAGAGTATCTTGTCCTATTGTGGATTGGGGATTGGCTAAAAGATAGAAAACAGAGAATAGGTCTAAATAATAAATTTTCCCAATGGAGAAAGGTGAATAGTAGAATGTTCCAGAGATCTGTACTAGGACCACTGCTATTTAATATGGGAACGAGTGAGGTGATCAGATTTGCCAACGACACAAAATTACTCAAAGATGTTAAATCACAAAAGGATTTTGAGAAATTACAACAGAACCTTGCAAAACTGAGAGACTGGGCTTGCAAATGGCAACTGAAAATTAATGTGGACAAACGCAAAGTGACAGACCTAGGGACGAGTAACCCGAATTATGGCTACACAATGCAAGGTTCTACATTAGGAATCACTATTCAGGGAAAGGATCGAGGCATCATTTCTGGTAATATGTTTCAATCTTCTGCTTGGTGTGTAGCAGCAGTCAAGGAAGCAAACAGCATGCTCGGGATAATTAGGAAAGGAATGGAGAATAAAACAGAGCATATCATAATGCCTCTGTATCGCTCCATGATGAGACCTCATCTTGAGTATGGTGTGCAGTTCTGGTCACCACATCTCAAAAAAGATAAAGCAGAATTAGAAAAGGTACAGAGAAGGGTGACCAAAATGATAACGGGGATGGAACACTTCTCCTATGAGGAAAGGCTGAAGAGGTTAGGACTTTCAGTTATGAAGAAAAGGCTAAAGGGAGATTTGATGGTGTTCTGTAAAATAATGAGTGGAGTGAAACAAGTAAACATGAATTGGTTGTTTACACTTGCAAAGAGTACAAAGACTATGGGACCCCAATGAAGTTACTATGTTGTGCGTTTAAAATTGATAAGAGAAAATAGTTTTTACTCAACATATAATGAAATTCTTTGCAGAGGATGTGGTGAAAGCTGTTAGCGTAGCTGCATTTAAGAAAGGTTTGGACAAGTGGATGATAGATCAAGAAAAGGATCTATGACTGGACCCTTAATATAAAACTTTCACATCCCTACATAAACTCTTCCTCCTCATTTTCCACGCATATTTTGTACTTACAAAGTACATGGAGAAAGCTCTGTCTGTGGCAGTGGCTCCTGGAAACCTTTGAAAGAGAAATTCTGCAGGGCATTTTCCTTGCTGGCTCATGGGCACCAAATACCTACTCTTTGGAGATTTTTTAAATTTATTTCTAATTTGTTCCAGAAAAAAAATAGACCAACAAACCTGCAAGATCTCTCTTCCTGGTGAACATTGCCCTCTGTGACAGTGTTCTTCAAATCCATTTTCAGTGCTTTACCCACGGAAATGGACTTTTATTTATTTAAAAAGATATCGTCTGCCTGTAGTGTACAAAACATGCTAAGCGAATTACAGGCATGACATACAATCAGAGAAATAAAACATCAAAACAGATGCATACAATATACATATTTGGCTATATGAGCACTGCATTTAGTCCCGTTCACATCCAAAAGCCTTTATTTGTTTACAAAGAACAATATCCTCAATAGCTTGCAATGAATCTGGAAGGGCATTCCAGTGGGAGCAGTGGGGAAAAAAGGCAGCCATCGTGTCTTGAGCAAATGCAGAGCCTTAACAGGGCAAGTTATGAACAATAAACAGTCACTAGATGGTAAAACACAAGAAGGGATATTTATTGTTTAATAAAATCATTAAGATAATCAGGCCCCTCTTGTTTTAGATTTTTAAAAACCAACAAAGTATTCTAAATTTTATCCATTGCTGTATGGGTAACCAATGTAATCCTCTTAGCACAGGAGTAATGCGATCTCTCCTGTGCTCTTTTCTGAGACCAAATGGGTAGCCAAATTCTGCAAGACCTGAGCTTTATTAAAACAGGAACAAAGAATTACAGAACTCTCAGACGTAAGAGTAAAACTTTGGATCACCATCTGAATATCATTCGCTTGCAAAATATACTTTAAATGCTGGCCCAATATGAGGTTTTCAGGATATATGTAATGAATATGCATGTGCTACATTTCCATAAAATAAAGGCAAATCTATCTCATGCATAATTATTAGATGTCTGAAAACCCAACCAGTTAGGAGTCCTTGGGGTTCAGTCCTGCTTACCCTGCCATAGACACAAAATTCTTCAGTACCACTGATCCAATTCCTTCTTTCCAGACATGGAGAAGGGATTAATCATGCAGACCACATGGGCAAGCTATCAGCTCAAATGAATTACCCTAATGTTATCATCATACCACCTCCTCCTCCTCCTGTCAGTCAGAGATCTTAAAGTCATGTTCACTCTATGTCACGTCTTGTTTTTTTGATTGGAACATATCATATATGGTATTTTCTATTAACCGAAAACAGGGCAGGAATTCTCATATGAATGGAAATTTGATGGTTTGTATCCCTCATGGAGCACAGTTGCCCACCCCTAGTCTATGGGACAAAAAGCTTAGTACCTATGGTTTTTAGTAAGTTTTTCTGAACATAAAAGGAGAAGGGATAGCAACTCTAATATCTGCAAAGGAAGACCATGCAGGGCAGTGGCACGTCTCTCTGTATGAAGAAGATCAGAAATGGTTGTGCTAATTTGCAGAGAAGAAAAGACAAACATAGATTATGAAAACCAGAAGGAAATGAGAAGAAGGCAAAGAAAGGGTGATATGGGCCAGAGAATGGGACAACTAAGCTCTGGAATTTATTGCCAGAGGATGTGGCTAAGGCAGGGAGCATAGCTGGGTTTAAAAATGGTTTGGATGAAAATTCCATAACTCGTTACTAAGCAGGTAGACTTGGGGTAAGCCACTGCTAATCTCTGAGAGTTAGAAGCATGGGATCGAGTTACTACTTGGGATCCTGCCAAGTACTTGTGTCCTGCATTGGCCACAGTTGGACACAGGATACTGGATTTGATGGTTCACGGACTAAGTCCCAGAGACCTTGGCTACAAGATTTAATATTGTGTAGATTAACTTATCCAGCTAACTTTGGAGGGATATTCAGCGATTCAGCCGCACTACTGAATATACCCAACTATGGTACATGTAGCTGGATAAACGTAGGATACTAAATGGCACAACCAGAGTTAATCTGATACGTAATCCGGCTAACTCAGGCTATTAAAAATTGCTCCACTGTGTCCAGTGAAAGAGATAATCAAAGCTATCATGCAAAGAGAGGGAACTCGGAGGAAAACTCACAAAGAGGAAGAAAGGCAAAAAAATGTAGTTTTGTCCACCCAGACACAATGTGCAGTAAGATTGAAATATCTATTTTATGAGATCCTACAGCAGGTAGCAAGGAACTATAAGTCTGTACAGCAGAAGATATAAAACAGAGAAATAAAGCCAGCCAGAAGGTTGAAGGTTGCAGACGTATTTTTGAAATAAGGAATCCACGAAAAAGTGAACCTACCTCTGATCAAATCCCCCTTGTCGGAGCTGAATCCAGTTGGCTGATGGCTGCATAAAGGCACAAATATTAAATCTTGTGGGTAAGGCCTGTGGGACCAGGTCCCTGAACCATCTTAAAATGAAGACTCTATGGAAGTAATTATTCATGTTTTGTATGGATACAGATTGGAGTGTGTATGTAACATTGTCCATGCCTTGCACAGCTATGAAGTATACAAAGTTCATGATTTAGTACACGCCTCAGACTCTGTAATAAGGATCGTGCACCTACATGAAAGGGGCCAGTTTCCCAGCTGCCTGCCTACATGCAAAATCCATGCCTCCTTTCTACCTGTCAATCCTCTACCTTATTTTCCAAGAGAATTCCTGTTTTCTTTCTGTTTGAAAATTGTCCACACACTTTGCCCCTGCTTCCTCTAATGGCAGTTTAATTTTTGCTGGAAAACAGATGCTTAAAGCTGGATTTTGAGAAGAATTTACATGCGTAAACCCAGTTTTATGTGCGGAAATGGACTTCTGAAAATTACCCCGGGGTTTGTACGCACAAAAGCGATTTCACGTGTTCCTGATCATGTACTGAATAAGTTGGGGCAGGGTAAGCATTTCTATGCATAATTTTCATTTTAAGCCCAGCAAACCATTAAATCAAAAGATAACTCCAGCTACTAGGACACTACCCACCTCTGCTCTCCAGTTGTTACCACATCACGGCAAAATTATTTAGTAGAATATTTGTTACCTTATCATCTATGGGTGTGCAGATGAAAATTATTTGCTGTTCAAATAGTTCAGCCCCAAATACTAGAAAACAAAACTCAAGGAAAGTGCCGGCACCTGCAGAAAAGTCATTAAATCAAAGGGCACCTCCCACCTCTGCCAAACCCAGCGCTTACCCCCTCAAGTCCAACCTCCCCTGCCCTCCAAACCAACAAAGCCAAAGGCCTCCCTGGACCCCATGAACACTCTGGATCCCCCCCCCCCCCCCATCCTAGTCCTTACCTCAGGGCTGGGTGCACAGGTTTTCAGGTGCAAAGAGCAATCCATAGGCACTCATGGCCCCTCTGCTCCAAATTACCACCAATTAACCCAAAGCTGGCACCATTATGGCCATTTTAGAAAACCAGAACAGCAGGTCAGGATGGGGGTTACTTTAAGGATGGGGTTCAGGGTTTCTGGTGGGTGTGGGGACCTTTGTGTAGGGAGCCAGATGGGGAAAAATATAAGAACATAAGAAAATGCCATGCTGGGTCAGACCAAGGGTCCATCAAGCCCAGCATCCTGTTTCCAACAGTGGCCAATCCAGGCCATAAGAACCTGGAAAGTACCCAAACACTAAGAAGATCCCATGCTACTGATGCAATTAATAGCAGTGGCTATTCCCTAAGTAAACTTGATTAATAGCCATTAATGGACTTCTCCTCCAAGAACTTATCCAATCCTTTTTTAAACCAAGCTACACTAACTGCACTAACCACATCCTCTGGCAACAAATTCCAGAGCTTAATTGTGCGTTGAGTAAAAAAGAATTTTCTCCGATTAGTCTTAAATGTGCTACTTGCTAACTTCATGGAGGTACCCCTAGTCCTTCCATTATCTGAAAGTGTAAATAACCGAGTCACATCTACTCATTCAAGAACGCTCATGATTTTAAACACCTCTATCATATCCCCCCTTAGCCATCTCTTCTCCAAGCTGAACAGCGCTAACCTCTTTCACTTGGTTGCAGGGCAGGGATGGCTGACAGCCATGAGGAGGCTGGAGGATGTGCTCACCACTCTGTGAAGAGTCAGGCCAGTGGCAGAATCAACTGAGAGCTCTGATCTCTCCCATGGCACCAGAGGAAAGTTAGGTTACTGCACCTGTCATCGTGGGAGAATTAAAAGCTGCCATGGGTGACTTTAAAATAGCAGTGATAGCTCTGGGGATACTGTCACTGCTGGGAGAAGGCATGGCACAGCGTCTGCGGGTCCTGGGAAAGCCCACAGATGCTAAGAGGAAATTAAGCTGTACTGCCTGGAGAGCCTGTAATATCAAGTCTGATACCAGGGTCAGCTGTGACGGTAATAAAAAGCTGAAAATAAGCAATATTTAGGGGCGGATTTTCAGAGCCCTGCTCGCGTAAATCCGCCCAAAACCGGGCGGATTTACGCGAGCAGGGCCCTGCGCGCCGGGAAGCCTATTTTACATAGGCCTCCCGGCGCGTGCAGAGCCCCGGGACTTGCGTAAGTCCCGGGGTTCTCGGAGGGGGGCGTGTCGGGGGCGGGCCCGGTCGTCGCGGCGTTTCGGGGGCGTGTCGGCAGCGTTTTGGGGGCGGGTACGGGGGCGTGGCTATGGCCCGGGGGCGTGGCCGCGCCCTCCGTACCCGCCCCCAGGTCGCGGCCCGGCGCACAGGAGGCCCGCTGGCGCGCGGGGATTTACGCCTCCCTCTGGGAGGCGTAAATCCCCCGACAAAGGTAAGGGGGGGGTTTAGACAGGGCCGGGCGGGTGGGTTAGGTAGGGGAAGGGAGGGGAAGGTGAGGGGAGGGCAAAGGAAAGTTCCCTCCGAGGCCGCTCCGATTTCGGAGCGGCCTTGGAGGGAACGGGGTAGGCTGGGCGGCTCGGCGCGCGCCGGCTATACAAAATCCATAGCCTTGCGCGCGCCGATCCAGGATTTTAGTGGATACGCGCGGCTCCGCGCGTATCCACTAAAATCCAGCCTACTTTTGTTTGCGCCTGGAGCGCAAACAAAAGTAGGCTATTTGCGCGCCTTTTAAAATCCGCCCCTAAGTGAACAAAAATTAAATAAACCCCCAAATCAAGGTCAAAGATGCCTGGGGAGGGTCCCATTACAATTCCAGAGCAATGATTTATAAATGGTGACCGAGGCTACACAGGGGTTAAAACCATCAAAAACAGCCCAACTGGAGAGAAAGAGACCCCTAACTTGAGCTTTATTTAAATGAAGAAATTTCAAGAAACCTGATTATATCAAATCGCCTGTCCACTGCATTTTTGGGAAAATTCAGTTGAGTGGAAAGTGAAATGTAAAGAGAAACTTCATAGAAACCTTGAAAAGTAGTTGTTTAAAGTGATAAGAGCAAAAACATTATGTCAAAATAATTAATTGATCAAATTTAATTTAGATCCATTCAATTGTTAGAAATGGCTCAGGATTTGCTTTTGCTTAACTTCTTAGATTCTGGCTTGGCAGCAGTGCAAGTTATTTAGAGATCCCACATAAGAAACTGAAATACAGAATCCGGCGTAGGAACATTCATTGACTTTATGTAAGATTACTCAGTGGCTGAAAGATGCTAAGAATCCTGTTCCCTGATGGTTATGCAAGGCAGGGGGATAAGGGTTGGGTTTTTTCAGTTCTAAATACCACCCTATTTTCTTTTGCATCATCAGCAGAGGATGAATACCACTTGCTCAGAAAAACGTTTCAGTTGTATGGTTTTTGGGCAGAGAAGCAGCTGGCACAGCACAGGAACAGGAATGAATTCTTTAGCTCTTTCACAGGGTCTGTTCTGGTGCCTCTAGAGAGTAGAAGCTACAGAGAGAAAAAGTATTCATGGCCTTGAATGGAAGCGATGTGCGTATGGAAGGGACAAGAAACCTGTATTATCCCTGACAGTAAGAGGCAGGAGCTGTAGTTACTGCTAAATGTGCAACTGAAGACCTGGGTTTGTTGATTCAGGAAAGGATTTTGTGGATAACATTGTGAAGGAATTTGAAAGCAAATATTCAATTTGGTTTAATATTTTCATTTCCTCTGACCAATGTCTATCAATTAGGGGTGTGCATTCGTTCCCTACGAATTGGCAATCTGCATCGTAAAGGGCCATATTCGTTGTATTCGAGGGGGAAGTGAAACGTATCACGATTCCCCACGAATACAACGAATCTTCGCCAAATTATTCGGCCGTCTAAAGGAGTGAATTTAAACAAACCCCCCACCCTCCTGACCCCCCCCCAAGACTTACCAAAACTCCCTGGTGGTCCGGGGGGGGGGGGGGTCTGGGAGCCATCCCATGCACTCACACCCTCGGCTGCTGCTATTCAAAATGGCGCCGATAGCCTTTGACCTACTATGTCACAGGGGCTACCGGTGCCATTGGTCAGCCCCTGTCACATGGTAGGAGCAATGGCTGGCCGGGAGGGTCAGTGGGCTGGGGCTGGTGGCTGCTTAGAGGAAAATTAAAGAAAAATAAAAATAAAATCTAGGTAGTTTTTCTTTCTTTTCATTTTCCAATCAAAATGAATCGAAATAGGAAATCTCAATGGAAGCACATCTCTAGCATTAATTTGCAAGCAACATGAAAAACACAGTGAAACAGTGAGGCCAATATTCACACTTCTTAGCTGGATAAGTGGGGAATTATCCAGTTAAGTGGTAGCAGCTGAATATCCGTTCCCATTCCGTGACCACCAGTTAGCTGGATAAGACTTATCCAGGAATATTCAGTGGCATAGCCGTGCTGCTTAATATTCCATCAAGCCGATGCAATAAGATGTGCACAAAGAGCGTGCATTCAAAGTGGGTGCAATGCACACACACATCCACCTCTCCTGGGCACACAATGCTATATTCTAATGAGCTGCTGCGTTAAAAAGCATCAGACACCCGGGGAAGCTGTGCCTGTGCGCGTGTTTTGCATCGGCATGGGAAGCTGTGCCTGTGCGCATGGGAAGCTGTGCCTGTGCGCATGGGAAGCTGTGCCTGTGCGCATGGGAAGCTGTGCCTGTGCGCGTGTTTTGCATCGGCATGGGAAGCTGTGCCTGTGCGCATGGGAAGCTGTGCCTGTGCGCATGGGAAGCTGTGCCTGTGCGCATGGGAAGCTGTGCCTGTGCGCGTGTTTTGCATCGGCATGGGAAGCTGTGCCTGTGCGCATGGGAAGCTGTGCCTGTGCGCATGGGAAGCTGTGCCTGTGCGCGTGTTTTGCATTGGCATGGGAAGCTGTGCCTGTGCGCATGGGAAGCTGTGCCTGTGCTTCCTCTCAGCCACCTCTTTTGCTCCTTTGACAGCTGATTGGGATACTGGAGGTAGTGCTGCCAGCATGCAGAACGTCCCAATGCACTGCTGCGCATGCTGAGTAAGAATAACTTTAAAAGACCCTCTTAATAACTTCGATCTCCTAGAACAGTGGTTCTCAACCTTTTTTCTGTCGGGACACACCTGACAGATGGTTCTCACATGCGTGACACACTGACCCATGATCGTCACGGGGCTAAATGTAAAAGTACAGTTTGCATCCATGGGAACCCCCCTGACCCACAATAATGGATGTAAAGCAGAATTATGACATTCCCCGTACAACTCACCCTACAAAAAAGATGTTCTGGTTCTTGTGTCATCTCAGTAACAGCAACTCAAACTCCTTCTACTTCCAGGCTCAATAGCCCTACTTATGAAAAGACAGCAGTTTACCACCAATGCATGTCCTCTTGAGAAAACACAACAAATAAGACAGATACAAATGCTTACATGCTAGCAAAATATCTCATCTCAGTAACAGACACAGAACCGACCTAACATACTCCCAGGATCTGTAGTAATGCACATAAACTAATCCGCACACAGTTACACCTGTATTATGGAATACACTCAAACAGGAGCAACCCTATCTACAAAAATGCAACACTACAAATATTAAATCAGGCCCTAAACAGTAACACCAATACACCTCTTGTTAGGAAAACAGAACTAGCAAGCAGCTATAGATCCCCACACAGAAATAATTGTAAAACTATACTAATAAGCAGAATAAATGTTTCACAACAACTATGAACAGAATAACATCCAATAATTAAAAACTCATAAAAACTATTAAAAATTCTCCAAACACCAATAAAATATTTAAAAAAAAGCAGACACATCACATAATATTAAATAATTAAAATGGCAGTCAATCAAGAAAAATAAACTTAAAAAGCCACCTTTACTTACCCCCTCCAGCAGCTCTCCTACTCCTCTTCCATGCAGGCCATAGCACATAGCAGAAGCAGCAGTAGAGGCTAAGCTCTATACTCATGGTCCTCTTCCTTAAGGCCCATGTCTCTCACACACACACACACCATACCAGTCATGCCCCCATGACCAGTTTCTGTCTCTCACACACCAATCATCTCCCAAACAGTCTTTGACAAATACACCAGTCACCTTCCTGAACAGTTTCTCTCATGCCATACACACACACAGGCTTCCCACTCCCATGCTTGTTCTCTCCACATGCACAGGCTTCTCATTCCCATAATCACTTTCTTTCTCTCACACACACACACACACACACACACACACACCAGTCACCTGATCTCTCTCATGCATACACACACACAGGCTTCCCACTCCCATGTTCTTTCAGTTATACAGGCTTCTCACTCCCATGCTGTGTCTCACACACACCCAGGTTTCTCACTCCCATGCTCACTCTTCACATGCACAGGTTTCTCATTCCCATAATCACTTTCTTTCTCTCACACACACACACACACACACACCAGTCACCTGATCTCTCTCATGCATACAGACACAGGCTTCCCACTTCCATGTTCTGTCTTACATATACAGGCTTCTCCCTCCCATGCTGTGTCTCACACACCCCCAGGTTCTCACTCCCATGCTCACTCTCTTCACATGCACAGACTTCTCATTCCCATAATCACTTTCTCTCTGTTACACACACACACATACACCAGTCTCTCTCTCATTTCCATGCTCGCTCTCCAGGTGCACAGGCTTCTCATTCCCTGAATCACATTCTCTCTCTCTCACATTCACACCAGTCACACCGTCACCTTACCAACCAGTCTCTCTCTCATACATGCACACACACACAGGCTTCCCACTCCCATGCTCTCTCTCACATAATCAGGCTTCTCACTCCTATGCTTTCTTTCACATACACCCCCACAACAGCAGGCTTCGTACTCCCATTCTTTCTCACATACCCAGAGTTCTCACTTCCATGCTTTTTCTCTCTCTCTCACACACACATCCCTGACTGTCTCACACTCTCACATACACATCAGTCATCTCCCTGACTAATGTCTCACATACACATCAGTCATCTCCCTGACTAATGTCTCACATACACATCAGTCATCTCACTTTCATTGTCTCTCTCACACACACACACACACACACACACACACACACACACACACACACACACACACATCAGCTCTCTGACCAGTTTCTCTCACTTACCCACAGGCAGGCTGCTTCTCTCTCTTTCTCTCACTCACTTCCTCCCCCCACCCCTCCCCAAATGGCAGCTGCAGCAGCCTTCTCCTCCTCCAGCCCCTGCAGGCCAAGAAGGAAGACTCCCCTCGGCCGCGGGAGGCTCCTGCTGTTGTCTCCTTTCCGGCTGCTTCGATTGCTCGGGGGCCGATGCTGCTTTATCACGCGGCAGGGCAGTTCCTCCTTCCCGCGCACCGCGCACCACTTCCTGTTCCGGGTCACGGGGGGGGCGCGCGCGGCTGCCACTGCCACTGCCACTGCTTCTTTTACCACCGCTGCCGTTCCCGCTGGGCTTGAACGTGCTGACAGCCCAGCGGGAACGGCAGCAGGGAAGGAAGAGCAGCGGGAGAGCCCGGGAGCACGCGACGCACCGGTGGGTGTCGCGACACACGATAGATGCCGAGAACTCTGATGCTGTTGCACTGCACTGCTGAGCAACCTCTAGCCCGACTTGCAAGAAAATGAGGGAGGCCACCCAGCAGTGTGCTGGTTACTTACAGGGGCACTGGGAGTCCACCCAGCAGTGTGCTGGTTACTTACAGGGGCACTGGGAGGCCACCCAGCACTGTGCTGGTTACTTACAGGGGCACTGGGAGGCCACCCAGCACTGTGCTGGTTACTTACAGGGGCACTGGGAGGCCACCCAGCAGTGTGCTGGTTACTTACAGGGGCACTGGGAGGCCACCCAGCACTGTGCTGGTTACTTACAGGGGCACTGGGAGGCCACCCAGCACTGTGCTGGTTACTT
Source organism: Rhinatrema bivittatum (assembly GCF_901001135.1). Classification (NCBI taxonomy): domain Eukaryota; kingdom Metazoa; phylum Chordata; class Amphibia; order Gymnophiona; family Rhinatrematidae; genus Rhinatrema; species Rhinatrema bivittatum. Next base: position 844,365 of record NC_042627.1, read on the forward strand.
ACAGGGGCACTGGGAGGCCACCCAGCACTGTGCTGGTTACTTACGGGAGCACTGGGAGGCCACCCAGCAGTGTGCTGGTTACTTACAGGGGCACTGGGAGGCCACCCAGCACTGTACTGGTTACTTACAGGGGCACTGGGAGGCCACCCAGCAGCGTGCTGGTTACTTACAGGGGCACTGGGAGGCCACCCAACAGTGTGCTGGTTACTTACAGGGGCACTGGGAGGCCACCCAGCAGCGTGCTGGTTACTTACAGGGGCACTGGGAGGCCACCCAGCACTGTGCTGGTTACTTACAGGGGCACTGGGAGGCCACCCAGCAGTGTGCTGGTTACTTACAGGAGCACTGGGAGGCCACCCAGCAGCGTGCTGGTTACTTACAGGGGCACTGGGAGGCCACCCAGCAGCGTGCTGGTTACTTACAGGGGCACCGGGAGGCCACCCAGCACTGTGCTGATTACTTACAGGGGCACTGGGGTTTCATTAAGGCACTTTCTCACCTTCTCTGTTACTGTGGATGGGAAATATCGCCGACCTAAATCGCACCACCCGGCAATCCAGAAAGACATCTGTGTTACTAATCTGCTACAGGGGGTCTTTTCCCCAGGAGATTCTGTCTACTAATATCAGTCCAGCGCAATCTTCCTCATGCGCACCTGACAGGGAAGCAGCAGGGGGGCCTGGACTCTGGTTTGGCACCAGGGAGAGAAGCAGCAGCAGCGCTGGGATCAGCTCCTGGCAGCCTCCTGTGTAGGAGGAACCACAGAAAAATGTGTTTTTTCATGAGCCCTTGACGCGTGGCAAAACTTAACGCCAGCTCTGGGTTGGCATTAATTCTTGCATGTCGAATGCACGGTTAAGTTTTGCATCGGGTGAAATAGCTAATAGCCTCATTTACATGCTATTTGTATGTGATGAGCACTATTAGTTACGAGCATGTTTGCACATGTGGTTTGGATGCTTTAATCCCCTTTTTACAGCGGGGGTTAGCCTAGCGTGTCCAACCTCGGGCTAACCGGTGCGCTAGGTTGAGCCCACGATATTGAATCGGCCTACATGTGTGTTACCTGAATAAGTCTTATTTGTCTGGCATAGCTGGATATTTCTGAATATCTATTCCGATTTTCTTTATATTTTGGAATGCAGCCCCCAACTCATTTTACTACCAACACCAAACTCCCAAACCTCTGGTGCTTCTGAAATTTTAAAAATTGCCTCCCTGCGTTTCCTCATCTCCCCACGCTGCATCTTACCTCATTTATGGGTCTCTAGAAACTGAAATCAGAGGAGCAATTCCACTCCTGCCCCACTTTTCATAAAGGCACCAGCTGGAATGGAAGCTGCTGCCTTCACAAATAAAACATATGTGAACCTGCCCATATAGACAGCTTGCTTTTGTGGTTTTTAAAATAGCACCTACCAACGTCCAAAGTAATTTGACTGTAGCAGGTTATCGCATTCATTGGCAATCATAAGATCATAAGAACATGCCATACTGGGTCAGACCAAGGGTCCATCAAGCCCAGCATCCTGTGTCCAACAGTGGTCAATCCAGGCCATAAGAACCTGGCAAGTACCCAAAAACTAAGTCTATTGCATGTTACCATTGCTAATGGCAGTGGCTATTCTCTAAGTGAACTTAATAGCAGGTAATGGACTTCTCCTCCAATAACTTATCCAATCTTTTTTTAAACACAGCTACACTAACTGCACTAACCACATTCTCTGGCAACAAATTCCAGAGTTTAATTGTGCGTTGAGTGAAAAAGAACTTTCACCGATTAGTTTTAAATGTGCCCCATGCTAACTTCATGGAGTGCCCCCTAGTCTTTCTACTCTCCGAAAGAGGAAATAACCGATTCACATTTACCTGTTCTAGACCTCTCATGATTTTAAACACCTCTATCATGTCCCCCCTCAGCCCTCCCTTCTCCAAGCTGAAAAGTCCTAACCTCTTTAGTCTTTCCTCATAGGGGAGTTGTTCCATTCCCCTTATCATTTTGGTAGCCCTTCTCTGTACCTTCTCCATCGCAATTATATCTTTTTTGAGATGCGGCGACCAGAATTGTACACAGTATTCAAGGTGCGGTCTCACCATGGAGTGATACAGAGGCATTATGACATTTTCCATTTTATTCACCATTCCCTTTCTAATAATTCCTAACATTCTGTTTGCTTTTTTGACTGCCGCAGCACACTGAGCCGACGATTTAAATGTGTTATCCACTATGACGCCTAGATCTCTTTCTTGGGTGGTAGCTCCTAATATGGAACCCAACATTGTGTAATTATAGCATGGGTTATTTTTCCCTATATGCATCACCTTGCACTTATCCACATTAAATTTCATCTGCCATTTCGATGCCCAATTTTCCAGTCTCAGAAGTCTTCCTGCAATTTATCACAATCTGCTTGTGATTTTACTCTGAACAATTTTGTATCATCTGCAAATTTGATTACCTCACTCGTCATATTTCTTTCCAGATCATTTATAAATATATTGAAAAGTAAGGGTCCCAATACAGATCCCTGAGGCACTCCACTGTCCACTCCCTTCCACTGAGAAAATTGCCCATTTAATCCTACTCTCTGTTTCCTGTCTTTTAGCCAGTTTGTAATCCATGAAAGGACATCACCACCTATCCCATGACTTTTTACTTTTCCTAGAAGCCGCTCATGAGGAACTTTGTCAAATGCCTTCTGAAAATCCAAGTACACCACATCTACCGGTTCACCTTTATCCACATGTTTATTAACTCCTTCAAAAAAGTGAAGCAGATTTGTGAGGCAAACGAGCCTGACCACGCCCGGATTGACCTCCGTCAAGGATTGCATTCGCTCACCGAATTCACCATAGAATTCAAGATACTGGGGTGGCAAGAGGACTGCCTACGGGCTATCTATTTGGATGGCTTGTCTCCTACCCTCAAGGACGAGCTGGTTGCTCGTGTTATTCCCACATCGCTGGATGACCTGATTTCCCTGGTTGGCAGGATTGATTGCCTACGTCAGTGACATCAGGAGATAAAGGTCTCCCGGCCTCCTGCCTTACGCCCAGCTCGCGCTATCAGTCCGCAGTTAAAGGCCTTGCTGGCACCTCCTCCATCACAAGAGGAGCTGATGCAGATCAATCGCGGGTGCTTGTCTCCTGAAGAGCACCTTCGACATAAAATTAGGCTCTCTTAAATGTAGGGGCAGATTTTCAAAGAGGATTTACACACGTAGGGGGAGTACGCGTGCCGGGCCTATTTTCAAAAGGCCCGGCGGCGTGCATAAAGCCCCAGGACACATGAAAGTCCTGGGGCTTGAAAAAAGGGGTGGGGTGGGGCGAGGGCAGTCTGGAGCGGGGCAGAGGTGGGGCAGGGTCGGGGTCAGCGGCTCCTGGCACAGCGGTCATTTGCCGCTGTGTCAGAGATCGTGTACCGGCAATCGGCCGGGGCGCGCAACTTGCGCCTGCCTTGAAGCAGGCGCAAAAGGTAAAATAAAGATCAAGGGGGTTAGAGTAGAGCTGGGGGGGGGAAAGGTTGGGGGAAGGGGTGGGAAGGTCTGGCTAGGGGGAAGGGAACGGAGGAAGCCAGTGCGGCTCGATGCTCGCAAGGTGCACAATTGTGCGCCCCCTTGCGCGCGGCAGGTAGCGCACGCACGTGTAGGCCACGCGCTCTTCTTTTAAAATCTACCCCATATTTTTTATGATCCAGACCAACTGGAAAATAGAGTCACTGTTTCCTCATAATTTTTGCTGCACGTGTTTATAAAAGAAATTTGCGGATATTATTGAAAAGCTGGTCATTTCCTATCTTTATTTAATGTATTATAAAAGTCCCCTTTTTGAGGTCTCTTTGGAACTGATTGCCTATAAGATTCTTACTTTTTCCTATATTTATAATTGGATTATATGTTACGTTTATTCGCTCTATAATAATAAGTGGGTTCACTTAAAGGTTTCTTTTTAATTAATACTGAATATACTGTGTTTTCAATATTCTTAAGTGAGTTTCTTATACTCAGTATTATTTCTGTATACAAGTTAAATATTTTGTGTAATGTATGTGTGAAAACTTGAAAAATAAAGAATTTAAAGATTCTGATTACAAATTGAAAATTTGTTCCCTTGTACTTTGTTCAATAGTTTTCATTTTTGTCAAGTGTTTGGCTAAATAATTGTGGAAAATTATGAAAATAAAGAATTAAAAAAAAAAGATACCAAATAATTAGCTCCAGTCATCAGGCATTCAAAAATTCACCCAACATGGACCATGTTTCAGCCGTCAAGCCTTCATCAGGGGGTAGACGTTGAATCAATCAGATCTAGACACCACCTTTTCTTCACATACCCTCAACCATACAAATAACAGTTCATACAAATAGCACCATACACAACCCCTAAACATTTACAAATTGTGCCCTATACCTTGGAACCACCACCCCAAATCTTATCTTCATTAGGTGTGCTGTTCTAACAATGGCACAACAACACTGACGACTCCAGCCCCTCATTTCCTAAAATTAAATACCCACGTCACCGACGTAACCGGAAGTGTAGCGCGTCACTGCTGTCAATCAAAATATCAACTATGTAAAAAAAAAAACCATTATAAAGAAAACACAAAAGTTTAAAGGTCAAAAAACAGACCAGTCTATTTTTGTATTCAACCCTCTGGGTGCAACAGTATCAAAATAATGGATCCACTTTTGTTCTCGTAATAAGTAGTTATCAAAATCACCTCCACGTGAAAAATGTTTAGGTTGTTCTATTACCGTAAAGACTAAATCCAAGAAACAATGCTGTTTTCTGAGGCAATGTTGAACCAGAGGAGCTGAAGCTGATTTTTCATAATCGCACTGCGATGTTCAATCAAACGCGTGCATAAACATTGCTTTGTTTTGCCTATAAATAAAAGTTTGCCAGGTTTTTGAATACAACAGGCAGCGTGCTGCGAGCATTTTTCAAGATGAACTTGTATATTTAAATAGAAGATCAAGTGCTAGTGACGGTGGAGAGCTGAGATGCACAGTGGTTAAGTGGCTTCCCCTGACGAAGACGTGATTCGAAACTGGGCCTTGTTGGGGCAAACATGCCATTGCTGAATGGAAGTCTCAGTGTCTAAGTTAAGTAACGTTTAGAAAAAATGCCTTTGTTGAAGTGATGTCTCTGCGGTTATTGATTTTTAAGTGATATATTGGTGAACTGTTCCTATTCTTGCTGTGAACGTTTCACAATTTTTTCATAAAATAAAATATTCATTATAAAACTTTTTTTTGGTATAAAAAATTATAAAAGTTATATAGGGTGGACGGTGGTGTTCATGATTAAAAATAACAAGGAACCCCTGATGGTGCCCTGAAATTTTATGAAACATCACCTTCCTCTCTTAAACATTTTTCTGGTGTGAAAAGTGGGTTAGAAGTTGATGGGTATATTACTGACCATTTTGTTGGCAGTTTTTTGAAAGAGGATAAGGATAAATAAACAACAAAAAGGAACATATAAGAAATTATTTGGTGCGGGTTGTGTATTGTGATTGGATTGAATTATCTCCATTGATGTGGGTTGGTAGTGGTTATGTATAAATAAAAGTAGGCAAGGATACCAAATCCCATATATTACCCCTACAGAAGAACAATCTGTAAGTGCTTGCAGGTGGAAACTACCACCTCTAAAATAAGGAAGAGCTTCTCCAGAAAAAGACTGCTCACAAACGGAGCATTTATTACAAGGATAATGCCCAACCTTACATGAATCAGGTCCACAATCATTGCTCACCTCATCTTCAAAATTAGAGTGGACAATCATGCCCCTGATATTTTTACCCCATTTCAGTGCAAACCGAGGAGCTTCTGAAAAAACATCAAATAGCCCCAAAATATGCCAATGCTTTTTTATACCACACTGTACACGATAAATAAATGGGGAACACGGTAACCCACATATTGATCTGGAACCCTGATTTCCTTGAGTAAACAACAAATCTTGGTTTACCCAACAAGCAAACTTATAAGCTCTTCTCATCTTTTATGTGGTTTAGGGTAAGGAAGACATATGAGGAGATAGGTTAGTTTGTTAATAAAGACATAAGGTTTTTGCAATTAGTAAATGAGTAATAAAGAAATTAGTAAAAATATTTTATGAGGGAGACAGTAGATGATTATAACTGTAGTACCGGTGGGGCTGACACTGCCTGAGGCCGATTGTGGGTGAGAGACAGTGGATTAAAAATAGGCACTTTACCCTGATACTGTCTTTTCTCAATAAAAGTATTTGTTTTGTTTTTTAATTTTAAATTTTTCTTAATTAATTTCTTTGGGAGAATTATTGTTTCCCTCTCCATTTTTTTCTAATATTAGTTATATTTGGGGAGGAGTTGCTTCTGTGGTTATTTATTTTCCTTTTTTTTTTCCTTTTATGGTAAATCTATTTTTTATTGTTTATAAACATAACAATGGATATTATTAAAGTATAACATATAAGGTATACAATTAGAAACCTTTTTAAACAAGAGGTTCGATTGAAAGTTTGGACCTACATATTCCACCCAGGAACAGAAGTAACTATATTAAAATAAAATGACTCTGAGAGGTGAATAAAAGTTGTATTTGGGTGAATTCATGTTTGCAAGTGGTGGTTTATGGAGAGAATGAATAACATTTAAGGAGCATCTATAATAGCTTCTTCACCTGTGTATCCTGAATATTTTTGTAAGGCTGATGAATGTTATTTCTTGGCTGTGTCTTGAATATTTGCTTTTAAAACAACTGTACTATTTTATTTTATATTTATTTGTTTCCCAGAGACCAAGAATACTTGGGATTAATCAAGTCCATGATGATGAAATATATAAAAAAATTACCATTAAATTTCAGTGACAGTAATAAAATCACCATGCAGCTTAGAACTGCAATATGTCTATAAATTTGAACAACTTTATTGATGAACATACCAAAAAGGTTACAAATATGAATATTTTTGACTCTCAATACCACAAAGTGAATTTCTTTTTGTAACAGAAACAAACATATTTATTAGAGATTTAATTTCCTCTTTAATTTCCAGAAAGCTTCTTTGACCTCCTTGTTCCTCAGACTGTATATGATAGGGTTTAGTACTGGGGATATAACTGCATACAATACCGAAATGATTTTGTCTTGATCCAATAAATCCTGTGAAGAGGGGCGAATGTAAGTGTATACAACACCACCAAAAAACAACATTACAACAGTGAGGTGGGTCGCACATGTCGAGAAGGCTTTTTGTTTTTTGTCAGCAGAACGAATTTTTACTATGGCCGAGATTATATAAACATAAGAGACAGTTATTAATAGAAAACAGAATATCCCAAAAAAGATATCAGAAGCAATTAATACAATATGATTAAGATAGGTATCTGAACAAGAAAGCTTTAATATTGGTGGAATCTCACAAAAGAAATGATTGATTACATTAGGCCCACAGTACGATAACTTTAATATTAAACTAGTATGTACTGTTGAATTGACAAAGCCTATCACCCATATAGAGGCTGCCAGGCATAGGCAGACCTTCTTGCTCATTATAGTTGGGTAATGCATGGGATTACATATTGCAACATAACGGTCACACGCCATCATTGTGAGAAGCAGAAGTTCAGTGCCCAAAGCTGTTGCAAACAAAAACAACTGTATAATGCATCCTTGGAAGGAAATCACTTTCCTTTCTGATAGAAGCATCTCAAGCATCTTGGGGATCGCTGTAGATGTACAAAAAATGTCTAAGATGGAAAGATTGATGAGGAAGAAGTACATAGGGGTGTGAAGATGATGGTCAGTAGCTACAACAATAATGATGAAGACATTTCCTATGAGAGCTTGGACATACATCAGTAGAAATATGATAAATAATAGTATCTGTATTTGTGGATGACTGGAGAGTCCCAAAAGGATGATTTCTTTCAAAAATGTCTGATTCATTGCTTTCCCTTTTAAGAGATGACTTATCTGTGGGAATAGTTAAAATGAGAAACTTGCAGAAAATATTGCACAATAGAGTTTACAGCTCTTTGTATTATTTGCACAGCAGTACTCCAACATATAATGTCATGAATTAATTTATGCTAAGCTGTCTAGGTTGTCCCACATCATTTTACAACATACTACCAAAACATCTGGTAACATTTCAAAGAAAACAGTAAGCTATTTTTCTTTCCAAAATACCCATTAGCAACACCAGTTCCCTTTATTTGATGTCTTCAGAGTACAAGAAAAAATGTGCAAAAAGTGCTTTGAGACGTTTGTTCACTCCTTTAATTTAATCGTTTCACATAAAAGTCCTGCATTGCTCTTTGTACAAGCTTTTGCATGCACATTTGTTTTCTGTAGATTTTTCCATTCCTTCACTGACAGTTAAAAGTGAAATTTTATTTTTGATCATCATGGGTTTGATTAATCTCAAATTTTCTTGGTCTCTGGTGAGCAAATAACTGAAAAAACATCACTGTTGTTGCAGACACACAGAGAGTAATTTTCAGCAGCCTGCCTATGGTTAAAGTACTGCAGATACTTTAGCCTGAATTAGAAAACAGAATTCTATGTATAAGTCAACTTTGAAAAGTCAGATGTATCCCCCTCCAGAAGAGGCGGTGAGGATGAAAACAGAGAAAGAATGCAAAATGGTGTGGGATAAACACTGTGGATACATAAAGGCTAGAGGAATGGTAAAGAAGAAAAGTTCTTGGTGCAGCGGTTACTACCCTTAACCAATAAGTCTTGATGCTGTAGATGCAACTGCAACATTGCTCTCTGCTTCAACTACAGCTTGAAAAAGGGAGTTAGATTCAGACAACAGCCAACGATGGCCAAACTTTTATAGTCTGGGGAACTGATAAGCATGGGGTAACTTGCACAGAACAATAATTAATACCAGTAGTTGTTCCCTTATTAGAAGGCAAGGGATTACTACCTTTAACCAATAAGTCTTGTTGCTTTGACACAACTACAGCTTCACTCTCCACTTTGATAGTGATGGGTGGACGAGGAATTGGATTCAGACGATAACCAATACGGGCCTTGACTTTTATGGTCTGAGTTACTGATACACAGACATAAGTGAAAAAGTGCAGGACTGCTTCTAAGGCCAAGTCCATAAGCAAAACATGTCAACGCTGTCTAAATTTTCAAGACGGCTCCTCGAATAACTGCACGGAGCAGTAGTTGCTACCCTTAAGAGAAACATGGGGTAACCTGCGTCACGTAGCAAACAGAACCATAAGAAGCTTGCTGGGCAGACTGGATGAACCGTTTGGTCCTTTTCTGCCATCATGACAATGTTAATATGTTACATTATCACACATACATGCAGGAAATTTCTCCTGTGTGCATATTTATAGAAATAAAGGTAGATTTTCCAAATTAAACCTTTATGTAAGTTAGCCGGATAAAACTTACATGGGATTTTAGCAGCAAGACTATGCTGCTGAATATCCGGCTAAGTTAGCCCAGCTCTGTGATATGTCTATCACTACTTGTCTGGCTAAATTAAGCAGATTAGAACCACTCCGATCTTCCTACTTCCCACCCACTAGATATCCAGCGAACTACAATGCTACTTATCCAGCTAAGTAGCACTGAATATCGGGCTCATAGAGGATAACTTTCAAACAACTCTGCATAGCCCCATATAAACGCATATTTACTGTAGTATTTTACTATCTGCATGGATGCAATTGCTGTTTGTAAAATATACATATTCAACATTCCCAAAAGTACGCACATACTTTTCTGTAAACAGACAATTTCAAGCGTACTCAGGAACGTTTGTGCATTTGTACTTTTTCACATGTGCATGCAGGCACTTACTGTTTTGGCAGTGTGGGCATATTCCATGTTGCCCTCCCAGCAGGACAACAAAATTGTATCCCCAGGGATATGGACAGACTGGCATCCTTGGTTGTAGGCAAAAAGGACCAGCTATTCCCCATCCAGGGAGTCTGGAGGAACATTGCTGTGCAAGCCCTAAAGCAATCGTTTAATCCTAGAGTTTGTATGAAATAAGAAGGTGTGTGGGGTTAGGGATGGGTACAGAGGGGTGAGAAAGCTGAGGGGGTGTAGGGATATAGTGAGTTGGGGGTGACAGGCAGGCCATATGCAAAACAGCATATAGAGATGCATAAAAGGCAAGACAACAAGGTAAGAGGTTTTAAGGCAAAATAAGAAGGCCTCAGTACCAGCTACACTGAAATAAAATAGATGTATTCCTTCTTCTCTGTACAGTTTGAGGACTTCGAGAAGAAGGCCCAGAAGCCACAGTGCAAGCAGGGAGAGTGACTTGATAGGCTGCCAGCCAGGCAGGAGGAGGTTAATCCCCTAAATACCCATTAAGGTCTTGTCAACCTGGTTATACTGTTTCCTGATTTCATCACAGACCCCACTATATTTACGCCAATCTGCAAGACTGTGGGCAGATTTCCAAAGGGTTATGTGCGTAACCCCCGAAAAGCTGCCCCTTCCAGCCCCTGCGCGTGCCGAGCCTATCGAGCAGGGACGGGCGTAAGTCCCGGGGCTTTCCTGGGGGGCGTGTCGGGGGCTGGCGCGTCATCAGGGCCATTCCAGGGCGGGGCTGTGGGTGTGGTTCCGGGGGCGTGGCCGCGGCCTCCGGACCAGCCCCCAGACTGGAACATATAAGATAGGGGCACATAGGGGTTCCAGGGTCACTTTCCACCTGTCAGTCCCTCTCTCACACAGTACAATAGGCCTTGGGATAAGGTTCTTTGCCAGCTGGGGTGAGGACTAAATCTTCCAAAGCCCAAGTCATCAGTATCTCAATCCATTGCTTGCCACTTTTAAAGGATGTGAGTGCCAATAAATTCTCTGGCGGCTCAGGCAGATTGTCCAGATTAGATCTTTACTGCACAGTTCACATCAGTTCCTGGCCCAACAGCTGGAAATCACAGTTCTTCAAGCTTTCTTTTTATCTATCCAAGGGTTTCCCGTATCTAGGCTTGGGTAAAACTCTCACCCTTCAAGGCTTGACAAAGTCAGGTGTCCCAGGTGGACAGGGGAATCCTAGATGGGCGGAAACAAATCTCTTTCCAAATTAGTGGTGTAAAAAGAGAAAGCTTTGCACAGTCTCCCCAGGGTGAAGGCTTTGAATGATGCCCTCAAATGTAGAGCAAAACAGTTCTTACTCACAGTTCTCCTCTCTGATGACAAATATTGTCTTTTTTTTTTTTTTTAGGAAAAGTCCAGTCAGTAGAAAAGAAACACAGCTCTCTTAGATGTTTCTTTTAAAGAGAAGGAAGGAAGGATGGCCACAAACGTCCTTCCTGGTAACTCAGCATAGTTTTTATGAAGATTTTTCCTAACTAGAACTCTTCTGCACTTATCATCTCCCTTCCAGCTCACAATGAAACTTTCCCTACCTCCTGATCGAACCTAGCACAGGGAGTCCTCAAATTCCCATGCACCAGGGGTACCAGGACTCTCACAGTAAAATCTCTAAAATCAAGAGCCCAAAGCCCATAAACAACCCTGAGGACCAGGGGCGGCTGAAGGCAATCTGCTGCCTGAGGTGAAGGATGAAATGCCCCTCCCCCCCCCCCCCCCTTGGCCTGGTGCAGGTGAAATCACCAAGGGCCAGGGAAGGTCACAAGGAATGGCAATAGGATTTGACCCCTGGCATCCCTTGTTTGCAGCGACTGCTCCTGCCATTCAGGTTTTGGGCCTGTACTTTTTTGTTCTCAGTCTTCGGCATCCACACTAGGGGGCGCTGGAGAAATGTTTAATGGGAAGGGGTGACTTTGGCCACCTTTACTCATCAGCCCCTATTATAGAGTATAGTATAATAGGGGCTGATGAGCACTGGATGGCCGGCGCCATCTTTAAAGATGGCGCCGGCCATCCAGTGCTCCTACCATGTGACAGGGGCCGGCCAATGGCATGGATACCCTATCACATGGTAAGGGTAAAGGGGCATCGGCGCCATTTTTTTTTTTAGAACAGCTGATGCCTGGGAACGGGAAATCTCTTCCTGAGGCCCCCCCTGGATCTCTCCTCTCCCCGAGGCCCCCCTGGATCTCTCCCAGAGGCCCCCCAAGGCCCCCCTGGACCACAAGGTAATTTTAAAAGGTTTTGGGGGGGTCAGGAGGGGGGGGGTCGATTTAAAGGGTCGAGTGGGGTTTTTTTTTTTAGCGGCGCGGGCCTCCCTAAAAAAAAAAGGGTCGGGAGGGTGGGGGGAGGCTAAGGGGGGTCGATTTAAAGGGTCGGGTGGGTTTTTTTTTATTATCGGGCCATCGGCGCCATTTTAATTAGTGGCAGCCAAAATGGCGCCGATGGCCCGAGAGTGGGAGATCGCGCCGGGACCCCCCCCCCCCCACTGTACCACCAGGTAACTTAACATTTTGGGGGGGTTCGGGAGGGTAAGGAATTGGTTTTAAAGGGTTGGGGTGGGTTTAGGGGTTGTTTTGGTGTGCCGGTTTTCCCGCCCTCCCCCAAATAATTCCCATGCCCTATTTAACGATACAATACAAATGCCCCTGTCGATAAATCAGGGGCATTTGTATTGTATCGTGCACTCTAACGATTTAGGACAATTTTAAAATTATCTGATGATAGCTGTGTTAGCCAACTCTGTCAAAATTCAAGAGCTGGATTCTCAGATTGTTAAGATTAAAGAGGTTCAGGTAAACTTAATTCAGGAAGACTCTAGAACAGATAAGAGGTTAGAAAGACTGGAAAATAACCTTAGATATAACAATTTGAGAATGATAAATTTCCCAAAATGTAAAATTATTTCTCCTAAAGATCAATTAAATAGATATATGAGAGAGGTGTTGCTATTTCCCCCTTCGGGCATTCCAAATACAATTAAAGTATATTTTTTGCCTGACACTTCAAAGAGGCAAGAAGTGGAAGGGGTATCTGTAAAGGTTACAGATGTTCCTAGGAGTGATAGAATTTCTCTGTCACCCTTAGAAGATCTATCGGGGTTTTTAGAAACCTCACAAGAGGAACAGATAGAAAAAAGAGGTATATTACTTGTTTCATTTGCAACCCCAGTTGAAAGAGATAACGTATTGAGGAATTTTTTGAGAAATAGGGAAAAATTGTATTTGGGAGAAAAAATATGGGTATACCCAGACGTAGCTAGATCAACACAGATACGTAGAAAAAAATTTCTGAATTTATGTACTAGAGCACGTGCTCTTGGAGCACAAATCCTGATCAAGTTTCCCTGTAAATGTGTTATGACATTAGAGAATGAGCGTTATGTTTTCTTTGAACCGGAGCATTTGGAAAAATTCCTGATTTCCAAAGAAGGAACAGCTTGAATTTCTGTTAGTTAACAGGTAATAGAATTACTCGACCACTTTCTGTTGTGTTTTCATAAAAATTGATTGGTAAAAAATTGCTCCATTTGATTACCTAAGTTCTAATCTCTCAGATTTCTTGGTAAAATAAGGTTATAGTTTATGTAATAGTTTTGGTTAAGTATTATTGCCTATTTTTGTAAGGTTGATAAGCTATAATCTATGGTAAGAATGGAATTCTTATTTGTAATTTTGAAATTCCAATAAAGAAATAATAAAAAAAAAATTAAAAAAAAAAAAAAAATTATCTGATGATAATTTTAATTGTTCAAAAACGATTCACATCCCTAGTAATTTGTAAACTAATTTGTAAACAATTTTAATAATGGTCTATGGTATCTAAAGATTGGAGGGTTGCCAATGTATTATCAATTTTTAAAAAAGCATCAAGGGGTGATCCAGGAAACTACAGACCAGTGAGTCTGATGTTTGTGCATGCAAAAATTGCAGTACATATGGATAGGCATAGTTTAATGAGACAACACCAACATGGATTTAGCCAAGGGAAGTCTTGCCTCACCAATCTGCTACATTTTTTTGAGTGCGTAAATAAACATGTGGATAAAGGCGAGCCAATTGATATAGTGTTTCTGGATTTCCAGAAAGCATTAGACAATGTCTCATGAGTGATTTCTTAAGAAATTAAAAAGTTATGGGATAGAGTATCTTGTCCTATTGTGGATTGGGGATTGGCTAAAAGATAGAAAACAGAGAATAGGTCTAAATAATAAATTTTCCCAATGGAGAAAGGTGAATAGTAGAATGTTCCAGAGATCTGTACTGGGAGCACTGCTATTTAATATGGGAACGAGTGAGGTGATCAGATTTGCCAACGACACAAAATTACTCAAAGATGTTAAATCACAAAAGGATTTTGAGAAATTACAACAGAACCTTGCAAAACTGAGAGACTGGGCTTGCAAATGGCAACTGAAAATTAATGTGGACAAACGCAAAGTGACAGACCTAGGGAAGAGTAACCCGAATTATGGCTACACAATGCAAGGTTCTACATTAGGAATCACTATTCAGGGAAAGGATCGAGGCATCATTTCTGGTAATATGTTTCAATCTTCTGCTTGGTGTGTAGCAGCAGTCAAGGAAGCAAACAGCATGCTCGGGATAATTAGGAAAGGAATGGAGAATAAATAGAGCATATCATAATGCCTCTGTATCGCTCCATGATGAGACCTCATCTTGAGTATGGTGTGCAGTTCTGGTCACCACATCTCAAAAAAGATAAAGCAGAATTAGAAAAGGTACAGAGAAGGGCGACCAAAATGATAAAGGGGATGGAACACTTCTCCTATGAGGAAAGGCTGAAGAGGTTAGGACTTTCAGTTATGAAGAAAAGGCTAAAGGGAGATATGATGGTGTTCTGTAAAATAATGAGTGGAGTGAAACAAGTAAACATGAATTGGTTGTTTACACTTGCAAAGAGTACAAAGACTATGGGACCCCAATGAAGTTACTATGTTGTGCGTTTAAAATTGATAAGAGAAAATAGTTTTTACTCAACATATAATGAAATTCTTACAGAGGATGTGGTGAAAGTTGTTAGCGTAGCTGCATTTAAGAAAGGTTTGGACAAGTGGATGATAGATCAAGAAAAGGATGTAAGACCGGACCCTTAATATAAAACTTTCACATCCCTACATAAACTCTTCCTCCTCATTTTCCACGCATATTTTGTACTTACAAAGTACATGGAGAAAGCTCTGTCTGTGGCAGTGGCTCCTGGAAACCTTTGAAAGAGAAATTCTGCAGGGCATTTTCCTTGCTGGCTCATGGGCACCAAATACCTACTCTTTGGAGATTTTTTAAATTTATTTCTAATTTGCTCCAGAAAAAAATAGACCAACAAACCTGCAAGATCTCTCTTCCTGGTGAACATTGCCCTCTGTGACAGTGTTCTTCAAATCCATTTTCAGTGCTTTACCCACGGAAATGGACTTTTATTTATTTAAAAAGATATCGTCTGCCTGTAGTGTACAAAACATGCTAAGCGAATTACAGGCATAACATACAATCATAGAAATAAAACATCAAAACAGATGCATACAATATACATATTTGGCTATATGAGCACTGCATTTAGTCCCGTTCACATCCAAAAGCCTTTATTTGTTTACAAAGAACAATATCCTCAATAGCTTGCAATGAATCTGGAAGGGCATTCCAGTGGGAGCAGTGGGAAAAAAGGCAGCCATCGTGTCTTGAGCAAATGCAGAGCCTTAACAGGGCAAGTTATGAACAATAAACAGTCACTAGATGGTAAAACACAAGAAGGGATATTTATTGTTTAATATAATCAGGCCCCTCTTGTTTTAGATTTTTAAAAACCAACAAAGTATTCTAAATTTTATCCATTGCTGTATGGGTAACCAATGTAATCCTCTTAGCACAGGAGTAATGCGATCTCTCCTGTGCTCTTTTCTGAGACCAAATGGGTAGCCAAATTCTGCAAGACCTGAGCTTTATTAAAACAGGAACAAAGAATTACAGAACTCTCAGACGTAAGAGTAAAACTTTGGATCACCATCTGAATATCATTCGCTTGCAAAATATACTTTAAATGCTGGCCCAATATGAGGTTTTCAGGATATATGTAATGAATATGCATGTGCTACATATTTCCATAAAATAAAGGCAAATCTATCTCATGCATAATTATTAGATTTCTGAAAACCCAACCAGTTAGGAGTCCTTGGGGTTCAGTCCTGCTTACCCTGCCATAGACACAAAATGATTTAGTACCTGTGATCCAATTCCTTTTTTCCAGACATGGAGAAGGGATTAATCATGCAGACCACATGGGCAAGCTATCAGCTCAAATGAATTACCCTAATGTTATCATCATACCACCTCCTCCTCCTGTCAGTCAGAGATCTTAAAGTCATGTTCACTCTATGTCACGTCTTGCTTTTTTTGATTGGAACATATCATATATGGTATTTTCTATTAACCGAAAACAGGGCAGGAATTCTCATATGAATGGAAATTTGATGGTTTGTATCCCTCAAGGAGCACAGTTGCCCACCCCTAGTCTATGGGACAAAAAGCTTAGTACCTATGGTTTTTAGTAAGTTTTTCTGAACATAAAAGGAGAAGGGATAGCAACTCTAATATCTGCAAAGGAAGACCATGCAGGGCAGTGGCACGTCTCTCTGTATGAAGAAGATCAGAAATGGTTGTGCTAATTTGCAGAGAAGAAAAGACAAACATAGATTATGAAAACCAGAAGGAAATGAGAAGAAGGCAAAGAAAGGGTGATATGGGCCAGAGAATGGGACAACTAAGCTCTGGAATTTATTGCCAGAGGATGTGGCAAAGGCAGGGAGCATAGCTGGGTTTAAAAATGGTTTGGATGAAAATTCCATAACTCGTTATTAAGCAGGTAGACTTGGGGTAAGCCACTGCTAATCTCTGAGTGTTAGAAGCATGGGATCGAGTTACTACTTGGGATCCTGCCAAGTACTTGTGTCCTGCATTGGCCACAGTTGGACACAGGATACCGGATTTGATGGTTCACGGACTAAGTCCCAGAGACCTTGGCTACAAGATTTAATATTGTGTAGATTAACTTATCCAGCTAACTTTGGAGGGATATTCAGCGATTCAGCCGCACTACTGAATATACCCAACTATGGTACATGTAGCTGGATAAACGTAGGATACTAAATGGCACAACCAGAGTTAATCTGATACGTAATCCGGCTAACTCAGGCTATTAAAAATTGCTCCACTGTGTCCAGTGAAAGAGATAATCAAAGCTATCATGCAAAGAGAGGGAACTCGGAGGAAAACTCACAAAGAGGAAGAAAGGCAAAAAAATGTAGTTTTGTCCACCCAGACACAATGTGCAGTAAGATTGAAATATCTATTTTATGAGATCCTACAGCAGGTAGCAAGGAACTATAAGTCTGTACAGCAGAAGATATAAAACAGAGAAATAAAGCCAGCCAGAAGGATGAAGGTTGCAGACGTATTTTTGAAATAAGGAATCCACGAAAAAGTGAACCTACCTCTGATCAAATCCCCCTTGTCGGAGCTGAATCCAGTTGGCTGATGGCTGCATAAAGGCACAAATATTAAATCTTGAGGGTAAGGCCTGTGGGACCAGGTCCCTGAACCATCTTAAAATGAAGACTCTATGGAAGTAATTATTCATGTTTTGTATGGATACAGATTGGAGTGTGTATGTAACATTGTCCATGCCTTGCACAGCTATGAAGTATACAAAGTTCATGATTTAGTACACGCCTCAGACTCTATAATAAGGATCGTGCACCTACATGAAAGGGGCCAGTTTCCCAGCTGCCTGCCTACATGCAAAATCCATGGCTCCTTTCTACCTGTCAATCCTCTACCTTACTTTCCAAGAGAATTCCTGTTTTCTTTCTGTTTGAAAATTGTCCACACACTTTGCCCCTGCTTCCTCTAATGGCAGTTTAATTTTTGCTGGAAAACAGATGCTTAAAGCTGGATTTTGAGAAGAATTTACATGCATAAACCCAGTTTTATGTGCGGAAATGGACTTCTGAAAATTACCCCGGGGTTTGTACGCACAAAAGCAATTTCACATGTTCCTGATCATGTACTGAATAAGTTGGGGCAGGGTAAGCATTTCTATGCATAATTTTCATTTTAAGCCCAGCAAACCATTAAATCAAAAGATAACTCCAGCTACTAGGACACTACCCACCTCTGCTCTCCAGTTGTTACCACATCACGGCAAAATTATTTAGTAGAATATTTGTTACCTTATCATCTATGGGTGTGCAGATGAAAATTATTTGCTGTTCAAATAGTTCAGCCCCAAATACTAGAAAACAAAACTAAAGGAAAGTGCCGGCACCTGCAGAAAAGTCATTAAATCAAAGGGCACCTCCCACCTCTGCCAAACCCAGCGCTTACCCCCTCAAGTCCAACCTCCCCTGCCCTCCAAACCCACAAAGCCAAAGGCCTCCCTGGACCCCATGAACACTCTGGATCCCCCCACCCCCCATCCTAGTCCTTACCTCAGGGCTGGGTGCACAGGTTTTCAGGTGCAAAGAGCAATCCATAGGCACTCATGGCCCCTCTGCTCCAAATTACCAGCAATTAACCCAAAGCTGGCACCATTATGGCCATTTTAGAAAACCAGAAGAGCAGGTCAGGATGGGGATTACTTTAAGGATGGGGTTCAGGGTTTCTGGGGACCTTTGTGTAGGGAGCCAGATGGGGAAAAATATAAGAACATAAGAAAATGCCATGCTGGGTCAGACCAAGGGTCCATCAAGCCCAGCATCCTGTTTCCCATGCTACTGATGCAATTAATAGCAGTGGCTATTCCCTAAGTAAACTTGATTAATAGCCATTAATGGACTTCTCCTCCAAGAACTTATCCAAACCTTTTTTGAACCCAGCTACACTAACTGCACTAACCACATCCTCAGGCAACAAACTCCAGAGCTTTATTGTGCGTTGAGTGAAAAAGAATTTTCTCCGATTAGTCTTAAATGTGCTACTTGCTAACTTCATGGAGGTACCCCTAGTCCTTCCATTATCTGAAAGTGTAAATAACCGATTCACATCTACTCATTCAAGAACGCTCATGATCTTAAACACCTCTATCATATCCCCCCTTAGCCATCTCTTCTCCAAGCTGAACAGCGCTAACCTCTTTCACTTGGTTGCAGGGCAGGGATGGCTGACAGCCATGAGGAGGCTGGAGGATGTGCTCACCACTCTGTGAAGAGTCAGGCCAGTGGCAGAATCAACTGAGAGCTCTGATCTCTCCCATGGCACCAGAGGAAAGTTAGGTTACTGCACCTGTCATCGTGGGAGAATTAAAAGCTGCCATGGGTGACTTTAAAATAGCAGTGATAGCTCTGGGGATACTGTCACTGCTGGGAGAAGGCATGGCACAGCGTCTGCGGGTCCTGGGAAAGCCCACAGATGCTAAGAGGAAATTAAGCTGTACTGCCTGGAGAGCCTGTAATATCATGTCTGATACCAGGGTCAGCTGTGACTATAATAAAAAGCTGAAAATAAGCAATATTTAGGGGCGGATTTTCAGAGCCCTGCTCGCGTAAATCCGCCCAAAACCGGGCGGATTTACGCGAGCAGGGCCCTGCGCGCCGGGAAAGCCTATTTTACATAGGCCTCCCGGCGCGCGCAGAGCCCCGGGACTTGCGTAAGTCCCGGGGTTCTCGGAGGGGGGCGTGTCGGGGCGTGTCGGGGGCGGGCCCGGTCGTTGCGGCGTTTCGGGGGCGTGTCGGCAGCGTTTTGGGGGCGGGTACGGGGGCATGGCTACGGCCCGGGGGCGTGGCCGCGCCCTCCGTACCCGCCCCCAGGTCGCGGCCCGGCGCGCAGGAGGCCCGCTGGCGCGCGGGGATTTCCGCCTCCCTCCGGGAGGCGTAAATCCCCCGACAAAGGTAAGGGGGGGTTTAGACAGGGCCGGGCGGGTGGGTTAGGTAGGGGAAGGGAGGGGAAGGTGAGGGGAGGGCAAAGGAAAGTTCCCTCCGAGGCCGCTCCGATTTCGGAGCGGCCTTGGAGGGGGAACGGGGTAGGCTTGGGCGGCTCGGCGCGCGCAGGCTATACAAAATTCATAGCCTTGCGCGCGCCGATCCAGGATTTTAGTGGATACGCGCGGCTCCGCGCGTATCTACTAAAATCCAGCGTACTTTTGTTTGCGCCTGGAGCGCAAACAAAAGTAGGCTGGATTTTAGTAGATACGCGCGGAGCCGCGCGTATCCACTAAAATCCAGCGTACTTTGTTTGCGCCTGGAGCGCAAACAAAAGTACGCTGGATTTTAGTGGATACGCGAGGCTCCGCGCGTATCTACTAAAATCCAGCGTACTTTTGTTTGCGCCTGGAGCGCAAACAAAAGTACGCTGGATTTTAGTGGATACGCGAGGCTCCGCGCGTATCTACTAAAATCCAGCCTACTTTTGTTTGCGCCTGGAGCGCTAACAAAAGTAGGCTATTTGCGCGCCTTTTAAAATCCGCCCCTAAGTGAACAAAAATTAAATAAACCCCCCAAATCAAGGTCAAAGATGCCTGGGGAGGGTCCCATTACAATTCCAGAGCAATGATTTATAAATGGTGACCGAGGCTACAAAGGGGTTAAAACCATCAAAAACAGCCCAACTGGAGAGAAAGAGACCCCTAACTTGAGCTTTATTTAAATGAAGAAATTTCAAGAAACCTGATTATATCAAATCGCCTGTCCACTGCATTTTTGGGAAAATTCAGTTGAGTGGAAAGTGAAATGTAAAGAGAAACTTCATAGAAACCTTGAAAAGTAGTTGTTTAAAGGGATCAGAGCAAAAACATTATGCCAAAATAATTTTTTGATCAAATTTAATTTAGATCCATTCAATTGTTAGAATTGGCTCAGGATTTGCTTTTGCTTAACTTCTTAGATTCTGGCTTGGCAGCAGTGCAAGTTATTTAGAGATCCCACATAAGAAACTGAAATACAGAATCCGGCGTAGGAACATTCATTGACTTTATGTAAGATTACTCAGTGGCTGAAAGATGCTAAGAATCCTGTTCCCTGATGGTTATGCAAGGCAGGGGGATAAGGGTTGGGTTTTTTCAGTTCTAAATTACCACCCTATTTTCTTTTGCATCATCAGCAGAGGATGAATACCACTTGCTCAGAAAAACGTTTCAGTTGTATGGTTTTTGGGCAGAGAAGCAGCTGGCACAGCACAGGAACAGGAATGAATTCTTTAGCTCTTTCACAGGGTCTGTTCTGGTGCCTCTAGAGAGTAGAAGCTACAGAGAGAAAAAGTATTCATGGCCTTGAATGGAAGCGATGTGCGTATGGAAGGGACAAGAAACCTGTATTATCCCTGACAGTAAGAGGCAGGAGCTGTAGTTACTGCTAAATGTGCAACTGAAGACCTGGGTTTGTTGATTCAGGAAAGGATTTTGTGGATAACATTGTGAAGGAATTTGAAAGCAAATATTCAATTTGGTTTAATATTTTCATTTCCTCTGACCAATGTCTATAAATTAGGGGTGTGCATTCGTTCCCTACGAATTGGCAATCTGCAATCGTAAAGGGCCATATTTGTTGTACTCGAGGGGAAGTGAAACGTATTGCGATTCCCCACGAATACAACGAATCTTCGCCAAATTATTCAGCCGTCTAAAGGAGTGAATTTAAACAAAACCCCCCACCCTCCTGACCCCCCCCAAGACTTACCAAACTCCGTGGGGGGGGGGGGGGGGTCCGGGAGCCATCCCATGCACTCACACCCTCGGCTGCTGGTATTCAAAATGGCGCCAATAGCCTTTGACCTATTATGTCACAGGGACTACCGGTGCCATTGGTCAGCCCCTGTCACATGGTAGGAGCAATGGATGGCTGGGAGGGTCAGGTGGCTGCTTAGAGGAAAATTAAAGAAAAATAAAATCTAGGTAGTTTTTCCTTTCTTTTCATTTTCCAATCAAAATGAATCGAAATAGGAAATCTCAATGGAAGGCACATCTCTAGCATTAATTTGCAAGCAACATGAAAAACACAGTGAAATAGTGATACTTTCAGATACTTGAAGGTGTTAATGATCAAAAGACAACGACAAACCTTTTCCTAAGGAAAAAAATCAGCAGAACCAGGGTCACGATTTGAAGCTCCAGGGAGGAAGATTCAGAACCAATGTCAGGAAGTATTTCCTTCACGGAGAGGGTGGTGGATGCCTGGAATGCCCCTTCCGGAGGATGTGGTGAAGACCAGAACTGTGAAGGACTTCAAAGGGGCGTGGGATAAACACTGTGGATCCATAAAGTCAAGAGGCTTGCCAATGAAGAGTGGGTGACTCGCCAGAATGATGGCTACTGCCTGGAGTCAATACCCTTATTAAATAAACATACACAGGCGTGACTCCAACATCGCTCTAAGCTTCAACAGCAAGAGGAAATGTGGAAAAAGGATTCACACTCACAAAGAGGGGAGTAGCTGGCTTGTTACGGCGGTTACTACCCCAAATCAAATAAGCCTGATACTTCACTTTCCATGCATATACAGCATAGTTCTCTGATTCAACGGCAGGGGAGAAGAAAAGAGGGTTCGCACTCACAAAGCGGGGAGTAGCTGGCTTGTTACGGCGGTTACTACCCCAAACCAAATGGGCCTGATACTTCACTTCTGATGCACATCCAGCATGGCTCTCTGCTTCAACGGCATGGGAGAAGACTTATACGTCACGCATATCCAGCATAGCTCCCTGCTTCAACGGCAGGGGAGAAGAAAAACAACCAATAAGGGCTAATAACATAGTCTGGGTAAAACAAATAAGCATGGGTGCAGCTTGCTTATTGCGGCGGCTACTACCCCAAACTAATCAAGCTAGATATTTCACTTGGATGCAGCTCCATCACTGCTCTCTACATTAAAGGTGGGGATGGAAGGGAAATAGAACCAAGAGCTAAGAGAAACAGATAAGTATGAGAGAAAATATGTGTGAAGCTTGCTGGGCAGACTAGATGGGCCATTTGGTCTTCTTCTGCCGTCATTTCTATGTTTCTATGTTTCTATGTTTCTATAATATTCACACTTCTTAGCTGGATAAGTGGGGAATTATCCAGTTAAGTGGTAGCAGCTGAATATCCGGCCCCATTCAGTGACCACCAGTTAGCTGGATAAGACTTATCCAGGAATATTCAGTGGCATAGCCGTGCTGCTTAATATTCCATCAAGCCGATGCAATAAGATGTGCACAAAGAGCGTGCATTCAAAGTGGCTGCCCTTTTTTTCAATGCACACACACATCCACCTCTCCTGGGCACACAATGCTATATTCTAATGAGCTGCTGCATTAAAAAGGATCAGACACCCGGGGAAGCTGTGCCTGTGCGCGTGTTTTGCATCGGCATGGGAAGCTGTGCCTGTGCGCATGGGAAGCTGTGGCCTGTGCGCATGGGAAGCTGTGCCTGTGCGCATGGGAAGCTGTGCCTGTGCTTCCTCTCAGCCACCTCTTTTGCTCCTTGACAGCTGATTGGGATACTGGAGGTAGTGCTGCCAGCATGCAGAACGTCCCAATGCACTGCCGCGCATGCTGAGTAAGAATAACTTTAAAAGACCCTCTTAATAACTTCGATCTCCTAGAACAGTGGTTCTCAACCTTTTTTCTGTCGGGACACACCTGACAGATGGTTCTCACATGCGTGACACACTGACCCATGATCGTCACGGGGCTAGATGTAAAAGTACAGTTTGCATCCACGGGAACCCCCCTGACCCACAATAATGGATGTAAAGCAGAATTATGACATTCCCCATACAACTCTCCCTACAAAAAAGATGTTCTGGTTCTTGTGTCATCTCAGTAACAGCAACTCAAACTCCTTCTACTTCCAGGCTCAATAGCCCTACTTATGAAAAGACAGCAGTTTACCACCATGCATGTCCTCTTGAGAAAACACAACAAATAAGACTGATACAAACGCTTACATGCTAGCAAAATATCTCATCTCGGTAACAGACACAGAACCGACCTAACATACTCCCAGGATCTGTAGTAATGCACATAAACTAATCCGCACACAGTTACACCTGTATTATGGAATACACTCAAACAGGAGCAACCCTATCTACGAAAATGCAACACTACAAATATTAAATCAGGCCCTAAACACCAATACACCTCTTGTTAGGAAAAACAGAACTAGCAAGCAGCTATAGATCCCCACACAGAAATAATTGTAAAACTATACTAATAAGCAGAATAAATGTTTCACAACAACTATGAACAGAATAACATCCAATAATTAAAAACTCATAAAAACTATTAAAAATTCTCCAAACACCAATAAAATATTAAAAAAAAAGCAGACACATCACATAATATTAAATAATTAAAATGGCAGTCAATCAAGAAAAATAAACTTAAAAAGCCACCTTTACTTACCCCCTCCAGCAGCTCTCCTACTCCTCTTCCATGCAGGCCATAGCACACATCAGAAGCAGCAGTAGTGGCTAAGCTCTATACTCATGGTCCTCTTCCTTAAGGCCCATGTCTCTCACACACACACCATACCAGTCATGCCCCCATGACCAGTTTCTGTCTCTCACACACCAATCATCTCCCAAACAGTCTTTGACAAATACACCAGTCACCTTCCTGAACAGTTTCTCTCATGCCATACACACACACAGGCTTCCCACTCCCATGCTTGTTCTCTCCACATGCACAGGCTTCTCATTCCCATAATCACTTTCTTTCTCTCACACACACACACACACACACACACACACCAGTCACCTGATCTCTCTCATGCATACACACACACAGGCTTCCCACTCCCATGTTCTTTCAGTTATACAGGCTTCTCACTCCCATGCTGTGTCTCACACACACCCAGGTTTCTCACTCCCATGCTCACTCTTCACATGCACAGGTTTCTCATTCCCATAATCACTTTCTTTCTCTCTCACACACACACACACACACACACACACACACACCAGTCACCTGATCTCTCTCATGCATACAGACACAGGCTTCCCACTTCCATGTTCTGTCTTACATATACAGGCTTCTCCCTCCCATGCTGTGTCTCACACACCCCCAGGTTCTCACTCCCATGCTCACTCTCTTCACATGCACAGGCTTCTCATTCCCATAATCACTTTCTTTCTCTCTCACACACACACACACACACACACACACACACACACACCAGTCACCTGATCCTCTCATGCATACAGACACAGTCTTCCCACTTCCATGTTCTGTCTTACATATACAGGCTTCTCCCTCCCATGCTGTGTCTCACACACCCCCAGGTTCTCACTCCCATGCTCACTCTCTTCACATGCACAGGCTTCTCATTCCCATACTCACTTTCTCTCTGTTACCACACACCACACCATACACCAGTCTCTCTCTCATTTCCATGCTCGCTCTCCAGGTGCACAGGCTTCTCATTCCCTGAATCACATTCTCTCTCTCTCACATTCACACCAGTCACACCGTCACCTTACCAACCAGTCTCTCTCTCATACATGCACACACACACAGGCTTCCCACTCCCATGCTGTCTCTCACATAATCAGGCTTCTCACTCCTATGCTTTCTTTCACATACACCCCACAACAGCAGGCTGCTTACTCCCATTCTTTCTCACATACCCAGAGTTCTCACTTTCCATGCTTTTCTCTCTCCTCACACACCACATCCCTGACTGTCTCACACTCTCACATACACATCAGTCATCTCCCTGACTAATGTCTCACATACACATCAGTCATCTCCCTGACTAATGTCTCACATACACATCAGTCATCTCACTTTCATGTTCTCACACACACACACATCAGCTCTCTGACCAGTTTTACGCTTTCTCTCACTTACCCACAGGCAGGCTGCTTCTCTCTCTTTCTCTCACTCACTTCCTCCCCCCACCCCTCCCCAAATGGCAGCTGCAGCAGCCTTCTCCTCCTCCAGCCCCCGCAGGCCAAGAAGGAAGACTCCCCTCGGCCGCGGGAGGCTCCTGCTGTTGTCTCCTTTCCGGCTGCTTCGATTGCTCGGGGGCCGATGCTGCTTTATCACGCGGCAGCGCTGTTCCTCCTTCCCGCGCACCGCGCACCCACTTCCTGTTCCGGGTGCACGGGGTGGGCGCGCGCGGCTGCCACTGCCACTGCTTCTTTTACCACTGCTGCCGTTTCCCGCTGGGCTTGAACGTGCTGACAGCCCAGGCGGGAACGGCAGCAGGGAAGGAAGAGCAGCGGGGAGAGCCCGGGAGCACGCGACGCACCGGTGGGTTGTCGCGACACACGATAGAGGCCGAGAACTTTGAATGCTCTTGCAACTGCACTGCTGAGCAACCTCTAGCCCGACTTGCAAGAAAATGAGGGAGGCCACCCAGCACTGTGCTGGTTACTTACAGGGGCACTGGGAGGCTCAACCCAGCACTGTGCTGGTTACTTACAGGGGCACTGGGAGGGGCCACCCAGCAGCTGTGCTGGTTACTTACAGGGGGCACTGGGAGGCCACCCAGCAGCTGTGCTGGTTACTTACAGGGGCACTGGGAGCCACCCAGCACGTGCTGGTTACTTACAGGGGCACTGGGAGGCCACCCAGCACTGTGCTGGTTACTTACAGGGGCACTGGGAGGCGGCAACCCAGACAGCGTGCTGGTTACTTACAGGGGCACTGGGAGGCCACCCACAGGCAGCGTGCTGGTTACTTACAGGGCACTGGGAGGCCACCCAGCAGCTGTGCTGGTTACTTACAGGGGCACTGGGAGGCCACACCAGCACTGTGCTGGTTACTTACAGGGGGCACTGGGAGGCCACCCAGCAGCGTGCTGGTTACTTACAGGGAGCACTGGGAGGCCACCCAGCAGCGTGCTGGGTTACTTACAGGGGCACTGGGAGGCCACCCAGCACTGTGCTGGTTACTTACAGGGGCACTGGGAGGCCACCCAGCACTGTGCTGGTTACTTACAGGGGCACTGGGAGGCCACCCAGCACTGTGCTGGTTACTTACAGGAGCACTGGGAGGCCACCCAGCAGCGTGCTGGTTACTTACAGGGGCACTGGGAGGCCACCCAGCAGCGTGCTGGTTACTTACAGGGGCACTGGGAGGCCACCCAGCACTGTGCTGGTTACTTACAGGGGCACTGGGAGGCCACCCAGCACTGTGCTGGTTACTTACAGGGGCACTGGGAGGCCACCCAGCACTGTGCTGGTTAGTTACAGGGGCACTGGGAGGCCACCCAGCAGCGTGCTGGTTACTTACAGGGGCACTGGGAGGCCACCCAGCAGCGTGCTGGTTACTTACAGGGGCACTGGGAGGCCACCCAGCAGAGTGCTGGTTACTTACAGGGGCACTGGGAGGCCACCCAGCACTGTACTGGTTAGTTACAGGGGCACTGGGAGGCCACCCAGCAGCGTGCTGGTTACTTACAGGGGCACTGGGAGGCCACCCAGCAGCGTGCTGGTTACTTACAGGGGCACTGGGAGGCCACCCAGCAGTGTGCTGGTTACTTACAGGAGCACTGGGGTTTCATTAAGGCACTTTCTCACCTTCGCCGACCTAAATCGCACCTCCCGGCAATCTAGAAAGGCATCTGGCTTACTAATCTGCTACAGGGGGTCTTTTCCCCAGGAGATTCTGGCTACTAATATCAGTCCAGCGCAATCTTCCTCATGCCCACCTGACAGGGAAGCAGCAGGGGGGCCTGGACTCTGGTTTGGCACCAGGGAGAGAAGCAGCAGCGCTGGGATCAGCTCCTGGCAGCCTCCTGTGTAGGAGGAACCACAGAAAAATGTGTTTTTTTCATGAGCCCTTGACGCGTGGCGAAACTTAACGCCAGCTCTGGGTTGGCATTAATTCTTGCATGTCGAATGCACGGTTAAGTTTTGCATCGGGTGAAATAGCTAATAGCCTCATTTACATGCTATTTGTATGTGATGAGCACTATTAGTTACGAGCATGTTTGCACATGTGGTTTGGATGCTTTAATCCCCTTTTTACAGCGGGGGTTAGCCTAGCGCGTCCAACCTCGGGCTAACCGGTGCGCTAGGTTGAGCCCACGATATTGAATCGGCCTACATGTGTGTTACCTGAATAAGTCTTATTTGTCTGGCATAGCTGGATATTTCTGAATATCTATTCCGATTTTCTTTATATTTTGGAATGCAGCCCCCAACTCATTTTACTACCAACACCAAACTCCCAAACCTCTGGTGCTTCTGAAATTTTAAAAATTGCCTCCCTGCGTTTCCTCATCTCCCCACGCTGCATCTTACCTCATTTATGGGTCTCTAGAAACTGAAATCAGACGAGCAATTCCACTCCTGCCCCACTTTTCATAAAGGCACCAGCTGGAATGGAAGCTGGTGCCTTCACAAATAAAACATGTGTGAACCTGCCCATATAGACAGTAGGGATGTGAATCGTGTCCTCGATCGTCTTAACGATCGATTTCGGCTGGGAGGGGGAGGGAATCGTATTGTTGCCGTTTGGGGGGGTAAAATATCGTGAAAAATCGTGAAAAATCTAAAAATCGCAAAACCGGCACATTAAAACCCCCTAAAACCCACCCCCGACCCTTTAAATTAAATCCCCCACCCTCCCGAACCCCCCCCAAATGAGTTAAATAACCTGCGGGTCCAGCGTCGGTCCGGAACGGCAGCGGTCCGGAACGGGCTCCTGCTCCTGAATCTTGTTGTCTTCAGCCGGCGCCATTTTCCAAAATGGCGCCGAAAAATGGCGGCGGCCATAGACGAACACAATTGGACGGCAGGAGGTCCTT